>NC_041404.2:10459119-10739119 GCF_900747795.2 Erpetoichthys calabaricus | reverse complement strand
AATAAGAAAGTGTCAATGTTTAGATACAAACATCAGATTCATGAAAAGTATCAGAACATTACTAAGCACCAAAGGTGAAGTCTTCAGTTTGTTTTCATTAAAGCAAAATAAAACCCTAGTAAATCTTAGTTTTTCTTACAGTTTTATTTGTACAAAACAAACATGGGTGTTTTATTTGTTTTTATGCAAAATTCATATATATGTTTCTGTGTGCAGCCACTATAAATAATGACATGACATATTGCCATTAGTCACATGGCTAACAATTGCCATGAAATTAATATAGAAAATAGTCACAGCCATCACAAAAACACTACAGAAAGTGGTGCTGTCATGACGTCACAAATAAAACAAATAAGAACAAAAATAACAATGAAAACACTACTAAAAAAATCCTGGCAAATATCTCATGGCAGTGTTTCGTTTACTGTATGCTTGGCATTAAAGAATTTTGATAAAGGAATTCATAGAAGGAATTGTAAACCTGAAGCAGGCAAAATAGCAGGAGATCAAGGGTACAAAATGACAAAACAAGTTTATCTAATTTCAGTTGTAAATTCTTCTCATCTGTTTTAATTTGCTCAATATCATGCCATTAGATTTCCATCTCAGGATAACTTTCTTTATTTAGGTTGTTGCAGCGCTACATAAAAAGGCGCTACATATTCCAACAGCCCTGGCGGGTTAATTCATTTGGACAGTTTCAAAAAGGTACAGGGGCTGCTGGAAAGAAGATTGAGCCAGTGGGCACTTTAAAAAGACACCAAGGGATCGAAATTGTCCATCTGTCTATTCACACGCTGTTCGCACCAATATGCATTACCTGTTGTGTACCTTGGATTACTGTTCTTGTCTGGATGTATGGTCTGTCTTGTGCCTGCCTATTCATGTGAGATATGGATTGGATACGTCTTCATCAGATGGAGCACTCAGAATCACTTCACCCCACACAGCGTCAGAAAACCGATAGGACAAATTTTATATTGCTTACAGGGAACCGTTCACAGGATTTTTCACTCACCCTTCCATTGTCAACTGCCTCTGCTACATTGGACTGTGTTTTGGACATTGTCATTAATGTTATTGTTTGAGTTTATTGTTGTTGAGCTGTGTTATAATCTGGGATCTGGAGAGGGCCTTTTGCATATGTGTTTTTGTTATATTGCATGCTCTTTTTTCCCTTCATTGATTAATATATTTTATTATAATTTATCATTTCACTAACTGTGTCTCTGTAAGTGAGTTTGTGTATGCCGGATCAAGGCTAGGTGTGTTCCTGGAGTCCCCACCATAAATTAAATAAATCACTGTCTTTCTGACAGTCTGAATCTTAGCGTCGCTGCGACCACTACATGGACCACGATTTTGTTACACCTAGCTGAAACAAACATGAAAGAATTTTGATAAAAAGATTGTTTGACACAATTGTTAACCAGAAACAGGGCTTCTTCTTCTTCCTTCAGCTGCTCCAACCATTAGGGGATGCCACAGTGGATCATCTTTTTCCTTATCTTCCTGTCTTCTGCACTTTGCTCTGTCACATCCATCACCTGCATGTCCTCTCTCACCACATCCATAAACCTTCTCTTAGGCCTTCCTCTTTTCCTCTTGCCTGGCAGCTCTATCTTTAACTTCCTTTTCCCAATATACCCAGCATCTCTTCTCTGCACATATCCAAACCAACGCAATCTTGCCTCTCTGACTTTGTCTCCTAACCGTCCAACCTGAGCCGACCCTCTAATGTACTAATTTCTTATCCTGTCCATCCTCATAACCAGAAACAAGACAAAAGTCTAAAAACAATTAAGGAATCAAGGCATCAAGATGTCAAAACAAAATGCAAAACAAGAATTCGAGAAAACAAAATGGCACTGTAATATAAACAAAAGTTAACAAAAAGTATAGTAGTTTAAAATTATTAAATACTACAAAAATAATACATTCTGGATCTACAGTACTTCAGAACATGGATAAAAAATTTATTTTGAGCACACTAAGTTTTCAAAATCTGCCATGTTGTAACACATATTTACATAGAGGATCTAATGCAGAAAAGAAACAAAACAAAACAACAAAATAATATCATCCTTAAAAAAATACTGTACAAAAAATATACTGTATAACAGTTGAAAATACAAATGTCCTGATGTCAAGTAGGTAGTTGTATATAGTTTGTGGTGTTATCCAAGTGCTTTATTTACTAATTTAAATTTTCATTTAATCACTATGACCTGCTGGTGCTCACCAGCTGCCTCTTCTCTTTGCTTAGCATCACCACATTGGTTATCGGAAGTGTGCATAATGCTGTTGTGTGCCCTCTATGAGTTTGTGCACGCTGGTTCTCTCCATTGCATGCCAGTAATGCTGGCCTGTGGTACAGCAACAGTTTCCTGATCTTTCTGTAGAACTGATAGGTATCATCTTCAAAACATTCTTTCCTACGTGTTTCATGTATGTCTGATGGGATTGTTTTTGCTTACCATTTACTAGTGATGAGCGCACCATGCAGAGTTTGCTTGAACTTAATGAGGAAGGAGGAATTGAACTAGCTTTGAGTAAATTATAATTGTTCAGTGGTGTTTAGTTGTTACTTGGGGTCTAGGTGAAGCATCTGCCAATTATTCTGGACCAATTATTGTAGCCAAAAATGTGATCTGAACACCAAAGGAAACAATGAAAGATGCAGATGGAATGATAACCATGAACAAAAAACAAGAAATTCCCACAAAATAGCAGTAAGTAATATATATATTGTGATGGACAGTTGGGCCCCTTCCTGGCCGGGTGACCAATATACTGGAAGAGCCAGGGAGCTGATGTGCACAGGACACTGCCTCCTCCCCCAGAATGCTAGATGGCAGTCCCCCTGGGTTGCAATGGTGCCTCGCATTTCCAGGGGGTTGGAGTTTAATACAACTCTGTTGGGTTCCAAAGGGACAGCCAGGGGAGCTTCAGAGCCCAGCTTTTGGTTTCCATCATACCTAGGAGTACTGCCAGATAATGCCGAAGTGCCCCCAGGTGAAACATAAAAGAAACAGCCTCACTTCACTTGAGAGAGTCAGAGTCGGGAGGAAGATGGCCGAAGCTTGCCAGAAGAGGAGTGGAGGTAAAGGACAAGGGAGAACAGCAGATAAGGAATTGTGTGCTGTATATTGTGCTTCACTGTACTGTGCTTGCTGTAGGGGGAAAGAAGGGAAAGTATTTCCCCCCTTGTAAATAAAACATGTGTGTTGCTGGACTTGTGCCTGGTGTTCCAATCTTGGAGCACATAATATCCATGCGACAAAGCTGCGTCATGGGACTGGCTTGTTGTAGCTCCAGGTGCAGCTGGAACATCTTTTTTGTTTCCAATCCCTGTGAGGATGCTTTACTTTTTTTTCTTCCATGAAGAGGACAGAAACACCTTATAAACAGTAATCAATCTTTTGTTATTATTACTATTTTATAATTTCACATGTGTTTTCTTTTTTGGGGATGGTTAAGGCATCTTTAAGGCTTGTTTTGGATCATAGCTGCAGCACATGGCCGATTATGCATGCAAATAAGTCATGTAGCACTGCATTGTCAGTGAGCAAGGATTGGTGTTACTTTTATGGTCAGCATTGTACCCATCAAATAAAATTATTGCAATTTTTTTTAACACAACCTGAATGGAATGCTGGGTACTGATTTGATTGTGACATCCAACATGCCTAAATGAAATTGGCAACAATCTTTCAGTATGCATGTGTGAGAGTTCTACACATGACTGATACAGCTCTGTGATGTCATGACGGCTTCACTAAGTATCATGAGGTGCTAGGATAAGAATGATCACCTAAGCTGGCTGCATGGCGAATTTCCAGAAAAATATTCAGTTAAAAAGGTCACTAGTGAATACAGCATATTCGAAAATTACAAAAACCGCTTTGGTGAATTTCCCTGATCAAAACATCCATTTACCTTTTGTTTTACCTTTCTTAAGTATTAAGGCCATCTCTACCTTCATAGATGTGGAAGGGTGAAGAGGAATCTTGCAGGTTACTTCACAGGGCACCCACTAATGTTCCCATAGTGAGATTGGAGTCAGAGCCACGTGAAGTTTGTCTTGCCCTGTCACTGCAACAAAGAAAGTTGAAAGTTGAATTTTTCATGCCAGCTGATTTCTCACAATCATCTGCACAATTGGATGAGTAACTCATGTTGTTTTTCATTTTCTACTTTCATTTAAACCTCCATCCATCCATCCATCCATTTTCCAACCCGCTGAATCCAAACACAGGGTCACAGGGGTCTGGTGGAGCCAATCCCAGCCAACACAGGGCACAAGGCAGAAACCAATCCCGGGCAGGGTGCCAACCCACAGTAGGACACACACAAACACACCCACACACCAAGCACACACTAGGGCCAATTTAGAATCGCCAATCCACCTAACCTGCATGTCTTTGGACTGTGGGAGGAAACCGGAGCGCCCTGAGGAAACCCACACAGACATGGGGAGAACATGCAAACTCCACACAGGGAGGACCCGGGAAGCGAACCCAGGTCTCCTAACTGCGAGGCAGCAGCACTACCACTGCGCCACCGTGCCGCCCCATTTAAATCTCTAACAATAAAAATGATTTTGTGATTGGGAATTACTATAATTGAGGAGTTTCTTCCTTGTCATTATTGTTAAATGACCCTAGACTCCAATCAATATTTTCTACTTGGCTGCTTTTTGCAGTCCAAGATGAGCAGAAAGCAATAATGTGGCATTTCATAAAGAGGAGACAATAGGGAAAATATCTTTTAACAAGCCATATTAATGTAGATGGACATGGTGTGGACTGGTAGCTTATGGTTGGTTATTTTTGACTCCGTTTGCCAGATCTTGCTTCCTCAAACTGAAGAATTGTATATAATTAGTGAAGAGTGAAACAACACACAAAATTGAATTTGTGAACAAACTCAATGTTTCTCTTTGCATGAAAATTTCCATTTTGCTTCTTGTGAAATTTGAGCCATTGACACAAGGAGATTCCTGTCTGGAAGTATTTTCATGCATTGGTTATGTCATTTAGTGTATAAATCAAATCTCTACTGAAAAAAAAAAAAATCACCAGAAATGTGCATATCATTAACCAGGACAGGGTGGTTGCTAGGTAACAGAGGGGGAGGGGCTTGCTCTTGATGGTTTATTTTGCAGTTTCTTTGTAGGGAAAATATGTAGCATGTCATATTTTTTAAAAAACATATTCTAATTCTGATTTTAATTGATTCTATTCTCATTGCTATTTTATTGGTGTTGTAAGGATAATTTACTTTATGCAGCTGTAGAAAAAAACACAGGTAAGCACAGAAGTAAGAGAGTAATTAGTGGGCTATATCCCTTGTTTTCTAACCTCTCAAAAATATTTTAAACCCAAAACAATTCTTTAGTGGGATTTGTGGTTCTGAAATTGCCTGTGAAACAAATCGTAGCATCAGTTTTGGAAAACTGTATGAGAACCGAATCATTCCTGTTTTGCTCATCAATACACAGTACACAGTATATGATGACATGCTTTTTTTTAAATGTCTACTTTTACTTGTGCAGGGTGTTTAGAATGATATTGACTATGAAAGAAATCATCTCACCATGTAATAGTTATCCTAATTAAAGGGGATAAAAAGGAAAGAGTGCCACGTAGAAATGAGTTTGCAGTGTATCTTTGTGTCTAAAATGAACCCTGGTCAAGAAAGAAAAGCAGATTTTGTTTTTAGGGGTCTCACTTTTATCATATTTGCTCCATATTTTGTAGAGTATGATAAATTATGATTGATTATAACAGTAATAGTTAAGGAATAGAATTAAAAGCCACCAGAATGCAGCTTCAGTCCTTCACCTGACCACTTGTTATGGCACATTTATAAATAAGTCCTCGACATATCAATAAAATATGTATGTCTACATTAAGAGGGATCTGTGTCCTTTATATATTAATATGTATCAGTTATTTTTATATTATATTCCACCTTCTATGCTGAACTGTTTTGTATCAACAATAAAATTGAAACTGTATATTGTACTGTCTTAGAAATGGAATATAATATAGCAAAGTGGGCTTGCTTAAGTTATAAAGTAAGCCAGGGCTGAGACTGAAAGATGGATTAGGACTTGTTACCAGAAGACTATATTAGAAATGCAAGCAAACACTACAGCTCCCATATTTACAGTCAAATGAGGTGTTTTGAGAAAGGAAGGAAAATTCCCATAAAAAAATCTTTTATCATCAAATGTAAATAAAGAATAATGAATGGATATGGCACTTTTATATAAAAAGATCAATTTTCTTTCATAGAACAGCTCTAGAATGCCATTCTTATTGTTATTCAGTTGCTTGTATAATCAGCACTGTAATATATGATAACTAATTCCTCTCTCTGCTTTCAATATTTTATCTCAAGTGTTAGTGTCAAACTGAAAATTTTGAAAAATATAAAGGAGTCACAATATGAGGAAGAAGTCTACATTATTGGGTTTTGTATAACTGGCTTTCCTACTTTCAAAAATGTAATACATGCTAACATTTGCATATATATAGCCCCTTTTCTATTTCCACAGACACTGCAAGCCACACTATTTATAGCTGTAAAACATACACTCCTACAGGAGCCATTTAAACATGCTCTCGGTTTTCCCAACATTATTTTCAGGCTGAAACATGTAGACATTGGGGAATTTGCACAAGGTCACAGCTGTATAAATAAACAAAGCATTTTACTAATTATTCAGGCACTATTGAGAACATCATTGCTTTACTAATTGTCTGTTTTTTAATTAAACACCGGACAAATAAAATGTCCTTACTGAGTTGGTAGTAAACTTTTTTTCTGTTCTACTGCTTTCTCAAGGTAGCATTACCCTAGAGGGAGTGATGTAGACCTGTTGAATCAGATTGATTTATGAAGGCAAATTTCTCTTTGATTTCATGTTGCTGACAACCCACCTGAAGATTAATGTTGTAGAATTGCTTGTCCTGAGTTGCAAACAGTCAGAAAAGGCCTAAAAACAGTATCTCATAAGGAAAGTGGGTTGTTAAGCCCAGTAGTGATTCAAGTAAATTATTTTGCAAGGATATATTGAAATATCTACATTGTATTGCTTTTCCAGATCTTGTAAACAATGTTCAAAAAGAAGCTAAGGAACAATCAGAAAAAATGAAAGTCAAATCATGATACACAGAAAGTAGTATGCCACCATCTTATATAGGCAGGGAATCATGACGCTATACATAATGACACCCCAGCAGTCACATGACAAGGAATAGGCATAAAAACAACAAACAGCATGGCCATGACCATGCAGAAACACAAAATGCCTCTGGTGACCCTGATTTAAAATTATATGTCAGTACTGCAATATCATAAACAAAAATGACAAAACGTTGAAATACATCACAAAATAAAGTCCAAAATGAACTCCCAGATGGCCTTAAAGTGGGGAAGGACAAACAAACTGTAACTGCCTTTACTACACTACTAGTACATGGACTTATCTTGCTCAACTGGAAGAATCCCATCTGACCACTCTTAAGTCAGTGGTAACTGATATTCTGTGCTATTTGAAATTGGAAAAAAATCGAATTTCATTTAGAGGATCTGTTCAAAACTCTTTTAAAATATGGCAGGATCTAATCAATAACATTTTAGAATAAGCTTCCATTTTGATTCTGTTCATAAGTTATATGGACAGAATTTCTAGGTGCAGCCAAGGAGGGGAGAGGGTCTTGTTCGGTGACCTCAGAATCTCGTCTCTGCTATTTGCGGATGACGTGGTTCTGTTGGCTTCATCGGACAGTGACCTCCAGCTCTCACTGGAGCGGTTCGCTGCCGAGTGCGAAGCAGCGGGGATGAGAGTCAGCACCTCTAAATTCGAGGCCATGGTTCTCAGCCGGAAAAGGGTGGAATGCTCTCTCCGGGTTGGGAGCATAGTGCTGCCTCAAGTGGAGGATTTCAAGTATCTTGGGGTCTTGTTCACGAGTGAGGGAAGAATGGAGCGGGAGGTTGACAGACAGATTGGTGCGGTATCCTCAGTAATGCGGGCTCTGCAACGGTCTGTCATGGTGAAGAGAGAGCTGAGCCAAAAGGTGAGGCTGTCGATTTACCAGTCGATCTACGTTCCTACCCTCACCTATGGCCACGAACTTTGGGTAGTGACTGAAAGAGCAAGATCGCGGATACAAGTGGCCGAAATGAGTTTTCTTCGCAGGGTGGCTGGACTTTCCCTTAGAGATAGGGTGAGGAGTTCAGTTATCTGGGAGAGACTCGGAGTAGAGTCACTGCTCCTCCGCATTGAGAGGAGTCAGTTGAGGTGGTTTGGGCATCTGGCTAGGATGCCCCCTGGACACCTCCCTGGGGGGGTGTTCTGGGTATGCCCCACTGGGAGAAGGCCACGGGGCAGACCCTGGACACGCTGGAGGGATTATATCTCCCGGCTGGCCCTGGAACGCCTCGGGGTCCTCCCAGAGGAGCTGGAGGAGGTGGCCGGGGAGAGGGAGGTCTGGGCTTCCCTGCTTAGGCTGCTGCCCCCGCGACCTGACCTCGGATAAGCGGTGGATAATGGATGGATGGACTTCCATTTCGATGAAAAGAATACCCTTCTTTTCTTGCTCCTTTTATACAGTTGCTTGCTCCTCTCTCTTTCACTTCGGTTGGAGTTGAATTTTGCTTTGATGTGATAAATTTGTCTTGACTGTATGGAATGTTATCTGTTTCTAATTAAAATCAATAAAATATATATAAAAATATGAATAAAGTATAAAATCTCCAAACACATACTGCAACAGTGTCTTTTCCAGGTTCCCAAAATCAAGCAGCTACTAAGTTGGCAAGGTAGAATCCAGCATGAGTCAAATGTCTAACAAAAGAAAAAATTCTCAGTCCAATAAAGTTCATTTCAAAAAGGTTTAGTGAAAAATTAAAAAGGAACAAATCACAAAAATTCAGGAAAAGGTTATCTATACTAATAAAAGGCAAAGCCCTCACTCACTCACTCACTCACTCACTCACTCACTCACTCACTCACTCACTCACTCACTCACTCACTCACTCACTCACTCATCACTAATTCTCCAACTTCCCGTGTAGGTGGAAGGCTGAAATTTGGCAGGCTCACTCCTTACAGCTTACTTACAAAGGTTAGGCAGGTTTCAATTCGAAATTCTACGTGTAATGGTCATAACTGGAACCTCTTTTTTGTCCATATACTGTAATAGACTGCAGCTCGATGGCCGTGGGAGGTGGAGTTGCGTATCGCGTCATCACGCCTCGCACGTAATCATGTGAACTGACTGTGAACGCAGTACGTAGAAAACAAGGAAGAGCCCCAAAGAGCGCTGAAGAAAACATTCATTACACAATTGAGAAGGCAGCGAAACAATAAGAAGCGAGCGAGTGACGCATACAAGCATATTCATAAGTGCAGCTACTGAGTATATATATATATATATATGTATATATATGTGGATGTGTATATGTATATATATATATATGTATATATATGTATATGTAGATATGTGTATATGTAGATATGTATATATATATGTATATATGTATATGTATATATATGTTTACATAACCTCTTTAACACAGTACTTCTCCGCTGCGAAGCGCGGGTATTTTGCTAGTGCACAATAAAAGGGAAAAAAAGAAAAAGTGTTTCTTCTACAAACTTATTTTTTTCTTGTTAAACTTCAGTTACTTTCTATACTTAAAGGTTGTGTTATTTCTCTATGGCAAACTTGCACATGCCTTACTTAATACATTCAGTACATTCTATACATAAAACAAGTTCAATACAGTTTGAAACTGTTTGCCCTCGATGCCTTACCAACTGCAAGGCAGATCATAACATTGGATGAATCTGTAGTCAGAGGAAAAAGAAATAACTAGAATATTTAATTTCAATTTAGCTTGTGGGGGTTAAAATACAGTTTCCCATAGACTATGCATTACTATATAGGCAAACATTTTAACATAATTAAGAAAATTCTTCTACCGATTTAGCATAGCCTAAATAACTAACAAATGGCTGTTACACATACTGTATAATGAAAGCTCTGTCAATTGTATTTCAATTGATTTTTAATATTTTTTGTAGGAAATTTCAGGGTTGAGTTTAACAAATTAGTACTCTTTACTTAAGTTATAAGATGGATGATTGTAAATTACTAATTTCTAAGATTAGTTGTTTTTTAGAAAACACGACCCTGATTTTAGGTGTAATAAGCAAAACTGAATCACAACTTTTTTTCTCTTTCTCACCAGTTCTGGCTCCTCTTCTGTATCTATGGGCTTCCACAGGCAGATACGATAGTGATAAATCTACTCAAAGCATCAACTACAATCTTTCACTTTTTATTTCTCTTCCTTGCTATCATAAGCTAACAAATTCTCAGATGTCAAATCCTGAAATTATCTATTAGGTTGCATCTGCCTGCAAAAATTTGTATTTGTCTTGCACATATGGGGCACATTCAAATTACATATATGTCAAGTCAAGTCAAGTTAGGGAGCATGCATTGGTAGAGTGCGTTGCCGCACCCACTACACAACGAAACAACTCGAGATCCCAGTTGGCAACCCCCCAGGCAGACACGCGGTCTAGTCCCACCCTCTGGAAATGACCCTCTATCTGCTGCAGCCAGGTGTTAAGTCGGCAACCCCTTGGCCTGGTCCAGCCACTCGGGTCCCCAACAATGAGGATTTTACGAGCTGGATCACCCTCGGGGAAACGTACCGCATGGCCGTAGTGCCGTAACTGACGCTCCCTTGCAATGCAGGTAATGTGCCTCATTCGGGACTCCATGAGCAACCGCTCATTCGCCACAAAGTCAAACCAACGGTACCCAAGGATTTTCCAGAGAGACACAGTACCAAAGGAGTTTAGTCTTCGTCTCAGGTCATTGGATAGCGTCCATGTCTCGCAACCATATAGCAAGACAGGAAGCACCGGGACTCTAAAGACTTGGACCTTCGTCCTTTTGCATAGATATCGGGAGCACCAAATACCCCTTTCCAGTGACCTCATGACCCCCCATGCTCTCCCAATCCGTCTACTGACTTCATAGGAAGAATCACTAGAGACATGAATGTTACTGCCGAGGTAAGTAAACCTCTCGACAAGGTCGACACTCTCTCCACAAACAGACACACTGCTGATGGCTGTGCCCAAGAGGTAATTAAAGGCCTGGATCTTGTTTTTTATCCAGGACACTCGCAAGCCCAGACATAATTACATATATGGACACAAAATAAAAGCAGCTATAAGGCAAAAATCAGAATAAGAATGTCATACAGCTGCAGTGTGGACATAGTTTTTATTGATATAGATATTTTGACCTTTAGGAGGCATTCCATACCCCAAACACAGAACACAACTGTTTCACACTCCAGTTCCAGTCCAAATAGACCTTTGTTATTTTATAACACCTTCTCCACAAAGCTCCAGTTCACCAGCACAATAACCACAACCATATAATTAGGACTAGCATTACACCTTCTTCACTTTCCTTCTCTCCAAGTGTTATCCTTCTACACTCCTGATCCCACTTGCCTAACAGAGGTGGAGAGGCTTCAAGCCGGGCCCAGAGTACTTCCCCCGTTGCATCTGGAAAGCACCTCCGGGTCAGAAAGGGGGGACCTATCTCCAACAGTTCCATCCTGTGGCACCCAAGGATGCCAACAAGGCTGCCTGTTTACTACAACTACAGTTCATGCAGACCTACTGGTGTCCAAATGGGATTTCCGCCCAGAGTACTGGAAGAACAGAAGTCACTGGAAAGCAGTCTCCCACTGTCTGTCCATTATAAATGGTCTTCTGGCCAGGTAAGGAAACAACAACCATCCCAGGATGAATGTCTGTACAACCCTGTCTTCCATGACAATATACTGTATAGCAGTTGTGCATCATATAGCTCACATTCTTTCCTTTTTCTTTTCCTTCTATATTCAGTATTCATAATTTCTATCTATTGTATTTTATGGAGACGAAGAGAAAAGCTGACAAAGATATGCATAGCAATGATATAGAGTTGGTTGAAAAGAATACATTTCATCTCAAAGGATGCCCAGGATCATTAGAAAGCAGAGACAGGGAAATTTAGAGGAACACCGTGCCAACATCCCAAAAGGCATAATATGAGTGATTTTTGTTGTCACAGAAAGCCCCAGTTCAAACACAAGGTTGCTCATGTGAGCTAAACACCAGAGGTCAATGATCAACTAATCACGTCATCTGATTTGATACTATATATTTTGTAGCCATTTTTTGGCATCTGGATGTAAAATATTATAACACTCTTTAAATAATAAACTATTAATACTTTTGTAAATATTAAATGCTTTAACATTATTTATTTTATATGTCAACCTGTATTTTGTATTAATGTTTAATTTTTGTAAAGTGTTCTTTTGTGCTTTAAATGCTTTCTGAAGCTGAAGTGCACATCTGGGAGGGACACTGGAACTTGTCTGGAGCATAAAACGTCCTAATGAGGGCTGGACATAGAGTTTCATTTACATGACCTACCACAGAATAAAAAACTTAGGGAACTACACAAAGGAAGTTTGCCTCTGGAGGTTGCCAGAGATGGAAGATACTGGTGGTAAGAACCAGAGTCACCAAGGTGGGTTGAAGGCAGACCTTTACTGGCTCAGTAGACATTTTCACTGTTCAAAGAGTTCCCATACTCTGCTGATTTGGGGCAGACAATTCTGTGATAACTTGTATTAAATTAATAAACATTCTGTAGAACATCCAGAATTAAAACTATTCAGGGTCCAGGGAGAGGTGCTACGATGTTATAAAATTGGAAAATGAAGTTAGCCACATGAATTTTCAAGCAACATGTTAAATGTCACTACAAAATATGCTACTCAACTATAAACATACTTAAATTTTTTTGTGTTATTCCACAAATAAAAACCATTTTACAAAGTAAATGGTTAAGATTCTGTATATTGAGTATTAATTGTATTCTCTAGTAGAAAGTTAATACATTTTCCTGTGAAAATAGTATGTCTCCATTGTGGACAATACATGCGCCTTTACATTCTTTGACTAGCACAGCATCATGTAAAATAGTTTTCATCTGACCCACACATAATGCAAGTTATAGTCATAAAAAACAATCGCCATCATGCAGTCACCTTCATTTTACTTTGCTTGTTGTACTAATTAAAAGCAAAAATAGGGGTGGCATGTATTTCATTAGTATTATGTAGCTGTCCCGTGAAATGTTATTTCATCATTCATCTTCCACATCAGTGCACAGAAATAATAGCTTTGCACTTATGTTCATTTGATTTGATATTTGGGGTAGGGGCTGCCTAGATCAATTCACAAATAGTTACGGTGGAGTGAACACAGTATAAAAATGTCCAGTGAATAGGGCTTGCAATTAAATTATCACAGATAAAAAGCAGTTGTCTTTACTGAGATTTTCCACCTACTTGAATGACCAGATTCAACAGTGTTAGCAAAGCACATGTGAATCAGAGTGCTTTTACACTTTGCAGTCACATGGAGTCCAAGGGCAATAAAAGTTTTTTTTTTTTTTTTATCTAGGCCTGTAAATTCTGATTATAACAGACTTGTTAAGTGTTCCTTGAAAGTGCTTAGACTATGAAGAAGTTTACCTCTGTACTCTTGCTCTCTTTATGATCAGCCTAGACACATGTTCATTATATACGCTTACCGCATCTAACTTGTCATTCATAACTGCTCCAAACAGAAACTAGCATACATCACGATCCTGTTAAAGGCATTACATTATTTTAAATTTGTGACAGAGTGCTAAGAAACATTAGTGCACAGCCCCAACCATATAATGTAATCTTAAATTGTCTTGGTGTCATAAGGCGCATTTAGAGTTGTCTGCTGAGAATATTCACAAACCTTTATTAAATCCAAACTTCTTTTTGATCCAGATAGTGTTACCTCTAAATGAGTGATTTATTTCCATCTATGTAATGCTAATTAAGTTTCTACTAAATTTTAACTTCTTGCATTGGAAATATACAGTACTAGCCAACCCGCGGCGTACCATACGCCGCATAATCAGACCGCTTTTTTAATGATTTTTAAGCACAGGGAAAAAATTAACATTTGAAAAATCCGGAGGAGAGGGGAAGGACGCCCATTACGCCCCATCCGTCATGCTAGTCTGCTGATTTCTCGTTCAGTAACCTGTGAGTAGTGATGGGCGGGGTGAAGCCTTGCGAAGCATCAACACGTTTGAAGCAATTGTGTCGGAAATCGTATCGAAGCTTCGAAGCATTTGACACTCACCTCTCTCATGACACCTCCTGGCCATTTTCATTAACGTTACAGAAACTTATGATACACTTCAATGACGTCTGTTAAAAGTCGTATTGCTTTTATTTTTTCGTAGCTACAGACTGACAAGGAAGAGAAGGGTTTGTCAGCAGCTTGTAGTGTGTGACGTCTAAAAAATATAAATATAACTAACACCGACAGGCAGAATGCACTATACGATAGCAAGAGTTAAACAAAATAAGATGCCTCACCTCGTGCATTCCCGGCTCTTTCAATTAGTATTTACTTTTGCACTGTATCATTATAATCGCTCCTGTTATTAGTATTATAATTAACCCTGATCTTTTCTTGAGATCACATTTAATAGCCTTAAATGTTTTCTTTGCTCTGTCATAATTAAAACGGAGTAGACAGAAAATAAAGGTTTATCCCTGTACTTTGCCATGATATAGGTAAGCACATTTGAGAAAGAAAATGTGAAATCCTTAAATCACAGATGTCATTATTCGATCAAGTATTAAAATCTGCAGTGCTTCGAAAGCTCGACACAGTGTCAAAACCTGAGTATCGAGCGGCCCATCACTACCTGTGAGTCACGTAGAGTTTTCATTGTTGTTTGCGATTCTGGCCGCTTTTCGCGTACTGAGCTGTTCCGGAGTCACAGTTGAGAAACAGTTTTTTAATGTCTTTTAAGCACAGGGGAAAAAATGAACATGTGGCCCGGTGCATTCTTTAACTGCCTTGTGGTGCTGTAGTAGTACGGATGCTTTGCAGTAAGGAGACAGTGGAAGATTGTGGGTTCGCTTCGCGGTTCCTCCCTGTGTGGATAGCAAATTATCCGCGACAAACAAACTGTTTTACACACTGCATACCAATCCGCGCCGCTTTTTCAATGTTTTTTAAGCAGAGGGAAAAAAATGAACATTTGCAAAATCCGTAACGCTGCTTTCAGTAAGTACAATGCACACGCGTTTAATTTGTCAGCCACTTTTTGCCAGCAGTCTTTTCTGGTTTGGGCCGCTTTTGCAGTGTTACCTCTTGTGTATATTATATCTTGAAATCCTTCGAGTTGCTAATTAACTAACTAACACCCACCCACTCAGCTTGTGTGAAAAAAATGCGCCCGTTCTTTCATCATTTTGTTTTAGCCTATCAAAGACTTGCTGATCATGTTTTGTAGACTCAATATATATTGGCTTTGCACTCAGCGCGAGGGCGCGCATTCATCTCAGATTATTACATCTTGCTAGACTAATCTGCTACACGGCTGCGTTTGAAAAACCGACTTATCCCGGATGAGTTTCACCGGCATTAATGATTAGGAATCTGGTTGGAACAAAACCCTGCAGCCACAGGGGTTCACCAGGACCGAGTTTGGCAAATACTGCTGAACAGAGACGAAATCGACTCAGGTGAGGAGTGGGGGCGGGCAAAGTAGTTGCAGCTATTGATTATTCAGTGTTGTTTGCCTGGGTGTCTGATCTGCTCAACAGGATTATAAATAAAAGGAAAACAATGTGAAGGCAATGTCACAGGTGATCCTGTGGTATAGCGGGTCCACAGCTCCCCTTCAAAAGCCCATTTTTAAATAAATAATCATCGCACTCACAGTGTAGCGAGGGGCGTGGAAGTGTGGCTGAAACGGTTTCCGGGTAGACTCGTGCTTCGGGCATTTCTCCCCTGTGCAGTGTGTGAGCGAGTGAGGAGAGAGAGAGAAAGCCGGTACATTAGAGTGAGCGAGAGCAGGCTCGAAGGCAATGTGTTCCTGTGGTAGAGCGGGTCCATAGCTCACCTTCAAAAGGCCATTTTTAATCAGGCGACTGACAGTAGTGGAGTCAGGCACAGAGAAGGTCAGCTGCAGAGAGAGCGTCTCGACTGTTGCAGGGCCTGAAGCAGGTGAGACGCTAATGAAAAAGAGGCACAGGGCTTATTGGTTTTTAAAGACTGCTTCCTTCATTGTGTTTTAACTTCAGTTTTAAAGGATTGCGCGGCTCTCTCTTGCGCTGCCTGTGTGTGCCTCTGCCTCTCTGTGGCGCTGCCTCTGTGTGTGTGTGTGTGGCTCTCTGTCGCGCGCTGCCTGTGTGTGCGCGCTTGTCTCTCTCTGGCGTTGCCTCTGTGTGTGTGTGTGTGTGGCTCTCTCTCGCGCGCTGCCTGTGTGTGTGCTTGTCTCTCTCTGGCGTTGCCTCTGTGTGTGTGCGTGGCTCTCTCTCGCGCGCTGCCTGTGTGTGCGCTTGTCTCTCTCTGGCGTTGCCTCTGTGTGTGTGTGTGTGCCTCTGTCTCTCTGGCGCTGCCTCTGTGTGTGCCTCTGTCGCTGCCTGTGTGTGCGCGCGGCTCTCTCTCTCGCGCTGCCTGTGTGTGCCTCTGTCTCTCTCTGGCGCTGCCTCTGTGTGAACCAAGATTCCACTGAGGTTGACTAATGAAAAGTCAACGTGGCTCAGAGCTGCAAGTGGACTGTGGCACAGACAAACAGAAATGACGGCATGTTTTTCGAGGTGTCGCGTCCGAGTTGGTGGGCGTGGCTGTGATTTTTTCATCGTATCCAATGGTCTAAGAGTTGGTGGGTGTGGCTTCTTCCTGCGTGCGCCATTGGCGTCTTACTTGTCGGCGGTTTAGCGTTCCATGGTTGGCTACTTGTCTTCTGGCTTAGTGAATTATATATATAGATGCTACATATTCTGCTGATAAATCAATAATACTTTGAAGAGCACAAATGTATCAGCCTCTCATACTCTTTACATACTACAAGTTAGCTCTAAACTCTACAACATGCTGTAAAGGTGCTGATAATTCTATCTACCAGGGATGAGCCACCCACAGTATGAGCTGACATTATAGTATACAAATGTACAGCTTTAAAGCCAGCAAATGGGAAGGCTGAAATGCTGCAAACAATTCCATCTAGTGCAGTAATGGTGAGCAGACCTTTTCATGATAGTGAGCCCCCTGAATGAACCACATAAAGGGCCAAGAACTGACCGCCAGCACTACAATACAAATGTTCTTTAAATGTTCTATTTAATCTTTGCAAAAAAAGAGGAGGAATCGATTTAATCCAAGTTAGAGGAGTGGAACAAAAGAAGTCTTTAATCCAAAAGACATGCCCGCATTACTCTGGCCGTAAATTAGTATCTTTATGCTAACTTCATTACCCGTGCCTTTTAGAATTGACTTTAAAATACTGCATAAATAATCTCACTCCATCCTATATTTCTTAATACTTGTCACCCTACACTCCAAATCGTAACCTTAGATCTTCAAATGAGTGTTTGCTTATTATTCCGAGAGGTAAACTTAAAAGAAGCAGTGAGGCAGCCTTCTGCTGTTATGCACCTAAAATCTGGAAAGCTTACTGATAGAAATTTGCCAGGCTAATACAGTGGAGCACTTTAAAAAACTGCTAAAACCCCATTATTTTAACATGGCTTTCTCATAGCTACCTTTTAGTGTAACCCTGATAAACTATATGTGCATTGAAATTTCATTTTTGTCATCTGTACTAATTCCTACTTTTCTCTGCTGTTCTTTCCCCGTTTTTTCTGTGGTGGTGATCTGCACCACCTGATCAAAGCACTGTGCAGTCCTTACATTGATGGATTGAAGGCCAGATGTCCACATGACCATCATCGTCTAATTCTTCCACGTGAAGCCTGAAAACCATGAAGACTGATTGAGATCATTTATGCTAGGTAGAATGCCCTGTGGGGGCTGGGTGGTCTCGTGGCCTTGGAACCCCTGCACATTTTTTTTTTCTTCAGCCCCCTGGAATTTTTTTTTGTTTTTTTTCCCGTCCTCCCGGCCATCAGACCTTACTTTATTCTTTGTCATTTAGTATTGCCTAATGTTATTTTTATTTTTATAATCTTTTCTTTCTTCATCTTGTAAAGCACTTTGAGGTACACCATTTGTATGAAAAAGTTCTATATAAATAAATGTTGTTTATTGCTCGTCTTTATATACTTTATACAGTGGATCCTTGACTTACGAACTCAATTCGTTTGCAAGGGCTGGTTGTAACTCAAGTTGGTTGTAAGTGAAGACTATTTTTCTCATAAGAAATAATGGAAATGCCCTTAATGTGTTCCAAACCGCCCACAGCAACACTTACTTACTTTTTTTAATAGAAAAGGGTTGTATAATTTGCATAATTTACCAAAAACACCAATACTTTTTCTAATGTACTAACCAAAAAGTTATAAAAAGTGCCTAGCCTGCCAGAAACAACAATTTCATACTGTACTCACCATTTAAGTTGACATCTTTGGCTTGCAGGAAGGAAGGAGGAGGAGAATGAAATGGAAGGTGGTTATTGTTTGGAAGGAGTTTCCTTATACAAATCTTTTCTTTGTAAAATTGTCAAAATGGTGGATTTCCACATGCTGCACACATTAGCGAGATCGGTTACACAAACGCCACTCTCATATTTCCACACAATTTCCTTCTTCGTTTTGATTGTGATCACTTTCTTTACCTTCGTTACCTTCGCTTCCTTCCTTAGCAATTATCGAAATAAATTATATAAAGCACTGCACTGACCGAAATTACGTCCATAAACACATGTATCTGTGCTCTGACTGATGCCTACAAATGCTCTTGGTTCTTTTGTTTACAATCGCACAAGCGGATACACGTGACCGCATTCGGGTCGTAACGCAAGATGTTGGTCGTAATTCAAAACAAAAATTTCGGTCGTAAAGCAAGTTGTTCGCATGTCAGGCCAGTCGTATATCAAGGGTCAACTGTATATTGCTATGGTTCACACCATCTGCTCACAAACCACAACACAGTTGCAGAGGGTAAACTCGCAGGAACTGCAGATGCCTTAGAGTTTGCTCTCCTTTCTTTTAGGGGAAGACTGGAAGTCCACAGATCCAGCCATCCTGGAAAGTCACAGGAAGTTTATGCCCAAAAACTCCACCCAAAAAGGACAATAACTTCACAACCTGCCATGTGGTCTGAAGGTTCAGTTAGGCTCACAGACAAAATCTCAGGAACTCAGTATAAGAAGAAACTCCACCACAATAGATACTTGTGTTATACACTGTGCGATTTGTAGAAATTGCGGTCAAATGACTATGTAAGTGCTCAAACTATATGACCATGTTCAGTCAGATTTACATGCCACAACGTGGGTGCTCAGACTATACATGTATGTGGCCCTGATAGACAGTACAGTGATCCCTCGCTTCGTCTTTCGCGGCTTCACTCCATCGCGGATTTTAAATGTAAGCATATGTGAATATATGTCGCGGATTTTTCACTGCTTTGCGGATGTCTGCGGTCTACAGTACGTGTGCTTCCTTAGTTGATTTGCCCATTTGAATTCAAACAAAGGACGCTATTGGCGGATGGCTGAGAAGCTACCCAATCAGAGCACGCAGTTAAGTTCCTGTGTGCTGCTGATTGGCTCAGCGACGGAGTGCTGCATTAACCAGGAAGTCTAATCTCACTCATTCAGCATTAACGTGCCCCTGCTACTGCTTCACTAGCGCCAACAGAAGATGCAAATGATTGCAGAAAAGGTAAAAGTTTTGGATATGTTGAAGGATGGAAACAGCTACATCTCTGCAGAACACCATTACAGCATCAATGAGTCCACGATTCTTTTTATTTAAAAAGGAGGAAAAGCATACAAGATCTACAGCCGCAGTGTCCTTTAACCAGGGCGCAAAACGAGTTGCAAGTGGAAGTCATAAGGCAGTAGTCTGGATGGAATCTGCTTTAGGGATTTGGATTGAAGAGTGATGGAAGAAGAACAACGGCGGTGCTAAACAGTTGCCTGAAGAGGCTCCTTTAGAAGAGCTGTAACGCTATCCTTTGTTGTGCAGTAAAATTAAACTCATCGTTATCGGACAAGTCGTCGTGTCATTGTTGGTGAGTAACCATAATTAATTATTTACGTACAGTACTTCTTACATGTACATAGTTTAGTGTCACTGTACACACATTTTACTGTATACAATTTTTCTTGCATTGTACGTATTTATTGCTGGTGGCCTGTCTGTCGTAATGGCTGTAACATATGTGATATCGGAGACGCTCGATATCTTTAAAATAATATTTAGGTTTTACTGTATGTAACCTGTGTTTACATACATAATTTCAACGAATCTTACCTAATATCTAAGAGAATACAAAGGGTTTATGCTGTATAATTGTGCGTGGAATGTTTATAATAGTGTGGGAGAGTTTATAAGGGCTTAAAATATATATAAATAACAATATAAACATATGGTTTCTACTTCACGGATTTTCTTATTTCGCGGGTGGCTCTAGAAAGCAACCCCCGCGATGGAGGAGGGATTACTGTATTCAAAAAAACACGATGGTCACAGGCAATGACTCTTACTGTGCTGAGCTCTGAAAGTATAAAGATGACAAAAAGGTGTACCTAGACATATAGTTGGTTGAGGCATTGACAATACAGTCTGTCTATTTTACAGAGAGAATTAGAGGTATGTAATCTATGTAATTTACTGTATTTTGTGTTTATTTCGGGTTCTTCCAGTAAACGTTACCTAAGATGCTTTTGTCATTGACCATTTAATTGTATGTGTGTTGCTGTATGATAGTAAAGTATTTGAAATTAATGTGAAAATGAGCATGACAACACCAATACCCAATGTACAATGTGTCATGATCAATTAACAATGAAATGTGTGAGCAACATCAGAAAATCAGTTTGAAAGACTGCTCAGACCACAAAACTGAAATTTCTGACACTACAGAAATCCTTCCGATTGATGATAGTCCAATTGTAAGCTGCAGTTGGGCATTTCAAAAGCCTCTAATTCAGCACATGATACAATGGTAGATGAAGCTAAAATTCAGGCTGACTCAGAAAATCAGTCAGCGACCGCACAATCTCACATTTGTATACCTAAAATTACAAATGAGAAAGGCTCCTGATTCTTGCAAAGGCAGACTGCTGAACCCACAGGGTGGGATAAAGAAAGTGATTTGGTTAGACTGTTTAACACATTTCTTACATTTTTGTCACTCCAGAGTGGGTTGTGCAGAACAAGTGTGTTATGCTAAAATCTCAGTTTTTCATGTAATAAATTAATGTATCCTAAGTCCAGGATGCTTGAACATTTAAGAATGTGGTTGGTTCGGTTTCTTAAATCTTCCTCTTCCCATCTTAACACATATGATGCACGTACACAAAAGTGATATTTAATCCTGATCCCCTGTGAGGCTCATGTATTCTGCACACTCTCACTTTCAGAATTTAATTACTGTTTTAAATCAGTATCTTGTTACTACATTTTATAGGTTAGTGAGCTTCTGTCTCCATAAGATATTACCTGCTTATAGTGTTCCATGTTTTCTCATTGCATAGTACTTTTAAGTTTAACTGTTCTGTTGGCTGAAAGAGAGTTTATATTTCCACCTGTCAATTTTTAATCAATGTTTTCATTATGTCAATTTAGCACTGGGAGCAGGGCAGGAACCAGCACTGGACATGATAGTAGGTATTCATTGACAACACTCATGGACATACACACCCTTATTTATAGCAGACCAGTAATTATGTATAATATGGTGAGAAAAACAACCAAAAAAGAAAAAACAGTTGATACATGAGTTGCAATATCTATAGTTAAAATAACCTAACATGGACAGGAAAAGTCCTGCTCAGACACAGTATGTAAGTACAGACTACATGCAAACAATGAACACACCTGGAGTCAAACTATCAGACAGAATACTTACCGATAGTGGCCATGCTATTCTGGCCTGGGACACAGCCAGGCAAATTTATTTGAAGTGGATGCTGTAATCTGTTATTTTAAAAAATTGTCAATGCACTTAACAGAACATTTCATAACAAATCCATAGTATAGCTGGACAATATGGACTGAAGTCCTTACCATGATTATATGAACTATCTGCATTTTTGATCGTCTTGATTGTTCACTTGTGGAATATTTTTTTCTCCATTTGAAAATATTGTTCAATAAACACATACACTCAAAACATATTGTGCATGATAATCAAGAAAAGCCAGATTCTGTTCACCACCATTGTAATACCATGACATCTGTCTTCCTTAGTATGCAAGGCATAACAGTGTACATTGAAATGAAAAGAATATACAGAAACTTAAAGCTTGATAAATCCAGCAGCTTTGATTGGTAGATTTTTCCTTATACTGCATAGGGTGATTGGCCATTAAACTAAAACCAGGAGAGCAGTCAGTCGCCTCCTTGACTTATCCAGTGATCTCTCCTTTTTTTTTTAAGGTATCTTTATTTATGTCTCACGTGATGAAGACCTTTGAGAGACTGGTCCTGGACTATAAGAGTCCTCTTGTGGTAGAAAACCTGGACGTGCTGACACAGTGTCAAAACCTGAGTATCGAGCGGCCCATCACTACCTGTGAGTCACGTAGAGTTTTCATTGTTGTTTGCGATTCTGGCCGCTTTTCGCGTACTGAGCTGTTCCGGAGTCACAGTTGAGAAACAGTTTTTTAATGTCTTTTAAGCACAGGGGAAAAAATGAACATGTGGCCCGGTGCATTCTTTAACTGCCTTGTGGTGCTGTAGTAGTACGGATGCTTTGCAGTAAGGAGACAGTGGAAGATTGTGGGTTCGCTTCGCGGTTCCTCCCTGTGTGGATAGCAAATTATCCGCGACAAACAAACTGTTTTACACACTGCAAACCAATCCGCGCCGCTTTTTCAATGTTTTTTAAGCAGAGGGAAAAAAATGAACATTTGCAAAATCCGTAACGCTGCTTTCAGTAAGTACAATGCACACGCGTTTAATTTGTCAGCCACTTTTTGCCAGCAGTCTTTTCTGGTTTGGGCCGCTTTTGCAGTGTTACCTCTTGTGTATATTATATCTTGAAATCCTTCGAGTTGCTAATTAACTAACTAACACCCACCCACTCAGCTTGTGTGAAAAAAATGCGCCCGTTCTTTCATCATTTTGTTTTAGCCTATCAAAGACTTGCTGATCATGTTTTGTAGACTCAATATATATTGGCTTTGCACTCAGCGCGAGGGCGCGCATTCATCTCAGATTATTACATCTTGCTAGACTAATCTGCTACACGGCTGCGTTTGAAAAACCGACTTATCCCGGATGAGTTTCACCGGCATTAATGATTAGGAATCTGGTTGGAACAAAACCCTGCAGCCACAGGGGTTCACCAGGACCGAGTTTGGCAAATACTGCTGAACAGAGACGAAATCGACTCAGGTGAGGAGTGGGGGCGGGCAAAGTAGTTGCAGCTATTGATTATTCAGTGTTGTTTGCCTGGGTGTCTGATCTGCTCAACAGGATTATAAATAAAAGGAAAACAATGTGAAGGCAATGTCACAGGTGATCCTGTGGTATAGCGGGTCCACAGCTCCCCTTCAAAAGCCCATTTTTAAATAAATAATCATCGCACTCACAGTGTAGCGAGGGGCGTGGAAGTGTGGCTGAAACGGTTTCCGGGTAGACTCGTGCTTCGGGCATTTCTCCCCTGTGCAGTGTGTGAGCGAGTGAGGAGAGAGAGAGAAAGCCGGTACATTAGAGTGAGCGAGAGCAGGCTCGAAGGCAATGTGTTCCTGTGGTAGAGCGGGTCCATAGCTCACCTTCAAAAGGCCATTTTTAATCAGGCGACTGACAGTAGTGGAGTCAGGCACAGAGAAGGTCAGCTGCAGAGAGAGCGTCTCGACTGTTGCAGGGCCTGAAGCAGGTGAGACGCTAATGAAAAAGAGGCACAGGGCTTATTGGTTTTTAAAGACTGCTTCCTTCATTGTGTTTTAACTTCAGTTTTAAAGGATTGCGCGGCTCTCTCTTGCGCTGCCTGTGTGTGCCTCTGCCTCTCTGTGGCGCTGCCTCTGTGTGTGTGTGTGTGGCTCTCTGTCGCGCGCTGCCTGTGTGTGCGCGCTTGTCTCTCTCTGGCGTTGCCTCTGTGTGTGTGTGTGTGTGGCTCTCTCTCGCGCGCTGCCTGTGTGTGTGCTTGTCTCTCTCTGGCGTTGCCTCTGTGTGTGTGCGTGGCTCTCTCTCGCGCGCTGCCTGTGTGTGCGCTTGTCTCTCTCTGGCGTTGCCTCTGTGTGTGTGTGTGTGCCTCTGTCTCTCTGGCGCTGCCTCTGTGTGTGCCTCTGTCGCTGCCTGTGTGTGCGCGCGGCTCTCTCTCTCGCGCTGCCTGTGTGTGCCTCTGTCTCTCTCTGGCGCTGCCTCTGTGTGAACCAAGATTCCACTGAGGTTGACTAATGAAAAGTCAACGTGGCTCAGAGCTGCAAGTGGACTGTGGCACAGACAAACAGAAATGACGGCATGTTTTTCGAGGTGTCGCGTCCGAGTTGGTGGGCGTGGCTGTGATTTTTTCATCGTATCCAATGGTCTAAGAGTTGGTGGGTGTGGCTTCTTCCTGCGTGCGCCATTGGCGTCTTACTTGTCGGCGGTTTAGCGTTCCATGGTTGGCTACTTGTCTTCTGGCTTAGTGAATTATATATATAGATGCTACATATTCTGCTGATAAATCAATAATACTTTGAAGAGCACAAATGTATCAGCCTCTCATACTCTTTACATACTACAAGTTAGCTCTAAACTCTACAACATGCTGTAAAGGTGCTGATAATTCTATCTACCAGGGATGAGCCACCCACAGTATGAGCTGACATTATAGTATACAAATGTACAGCTTTAAAGCCAGCAAATGGGAAGGCTGAAATGCTGCAAACAATTCCATCTAGTGCAGTAATGGTGAGCAGACCTTTTCATGATAGTGAGCCCCCTGAATGAACCACATAAAGGGCCAAGAACTGACCGCCAGCACTACAATACAAATGTTCTTTAAATGTTCTATTTAATCTTTGCAAAAAAAGAGGAGGAATCGATTTAATCCAAGTTAGAGGAGTGGAACAAAAGAAGTCTTTAATCCAAAAGACATGCCCGCATTACTCTGGCCGTAAATTAGTATCTTTATGCTAACTTCATTACCCGTGCCTTTTAGAATTGACTTTAAAATACTGCATAAATAATCTCACTCCATCCTATATTTCTTAATACTTGTCACCCTACACTCCAAATCGTAACCTTAGATCTTCAAATGAGTGTTTGCTTATTATTCCGAGAGGTAAACTTAAAAGAAGCAGTGAGGCAGCCTTCTGCTGTTATGCACCTAAAATCTGGAAAGCTTACTGATAGAAATTTGCCAGGCTAATACAGTGGAGCACTTTAAAAAACTGCTAAAACCCCATTATTTTAACATGGCTTTCTCATAGCTACCTTTTAGTGTAACCCTGATAAACTATATGTGCATTGAAATTTCATTTTTGTCATCTGTACTAATTCCTACTTTTCTCTGCTGTTCTTTCCCCGTTTTTTCTGTGGTGGTGATCTGCACCACCTGATCAAAGCACTGTGCAGTCCTTACATTGATGGATTGAAGGCCAGATGTCCACATGACCATCATCGTCTAATTCTTCCACGTGAAGCCTGAAAACCATGAAGACTGATTGAGATCATTTATGCTAGGTAGAATGCCCTGTGGGGGCTGGGTGGTCTCGTGGCCTTGGAACCCCTGCACATTTTTTTTTTCTTCAGCCCCCTGGAATTTTTTTTTGTTTTTTTTTCCCGTCCTCCCGGCCATCAGACCTTACTTTATTCTTTGTCATTTAGTATTGCCTAATGTTATTTTTATTTTTATAATCTTTTCTTTCTTCATCTTGTAAAGCACTTTGAGGTACACCATTTGTATGAAAAAGTTCTATATAAATAAATGTTGTTTATTGCTCGTCTTTATATACTTTATACAGTGGATCCTTGACTTACGAACTCAATTCGTTTGCAAGGGCTGGTTGTAACTCAAGTTGGTTGTAAGTGAAGACTATTTTTCTCATAAGAAATAATGGAAATGCCCTTAATGTGTTCCAAACCGCCCACAGCAACACTTACTTACTTTTTTTAATAGAAAAGGGTTGTATAATTTGCATAATTTACCAAAAACACCAATACTTTTTCTAATGTACTAACCAAAAAGTTATAAAAAGTGCCTAGCCTGCCAGAAACAACAATTTCATACTGTACTCACCATTTAAGTTGACATCTTTGGCTTGCAGGAAGGAAGGAGGAGGAGAATGAAATGGAAGGTGGTTATTGTTTGGAAGGAGTTTCCTTATACAAATCTTTTCTTTGTAAAATTGTCAAAATGGTGGATTTCCACATGCTGCACACATTAGCGAGATCGGTTACACAAACGCCACTCTCATATTTCCACACAATTTCCTTCTTCGTTTTGATTGTGATCACTTTCTTTACCTTCGTTACCTTCGCTTCCTTCCTTAGCAATTATCGAAATAAATTATATAAAGCACTGCACTGACCGAAATTACGTCCATAAACACATGTATCTGTGCTCTGACTGATGCCTACAAATGCTCTTGGTTCTTTTGTTTACAATCGCACAAGCGGATACACGTGACCGCATTCGGGTCGTAACGCAAGATGTTGGTCGTAATTCAAAACAAAAATTTCGGTCGTAAAGCAAGTTGTTCGCATGTCAGGCCAGTCGTATATCAAGGGTCAACTGTATATTGCTATGGTTCACACCATCTGCTCACAAACCACAACACAGTTGCAGAGGGTAAACTCGCAGGAACTGCAGATGCCTTAGAGTTTGCTCTCCTTTCTTTTAGGGGAAGACTGGAAGTCCACAGATCCAGCCATCCTGGAAAGTCACAGGAAGTTTATGCCCAAAAAACTCCACCCAAAAAGGACAATAACTTCACAACCTGCCATGTGGTCTGAAGGTTCAGTTAGGCTCACAGACAAAATCTCAGGAACTCAGTATAAGAAGAAACTCCACCACAATAGATACTTGTGTTATACACTGTGCGATTTGTAGAAATTGCGGTCAAATGACTATGTAAGTGCTCAAACTATATGACCATGTTCAGTCAGATTTACATGCCACAACGTGGGTGCTCAGACTATACATGTATGTGGCCCTGATAGACAGTACAGTGATCCCTCGCTTCGTCTTTCGCGGCTTCACTCCATCGCGGATTTTAAATGTAAGCATATGTGAATATATGTCGCGGATTTTTCACTGCTTTGCGGATGTCTGCGGTCTACAGTACGTGTGCTTCCTTAGTTGATTTGCCCATTTGAATTCAAACAAAGGACGCTATTGGCGGATGGCTGAGAAGCTACCCAATCAGAGCACGCAGTTAAGTTCCTGTGTGCTGCTGATTGGCTCAGCGACGGAGTGCTGCATTAACCAGGAAGTCTAATCTCACTCATTCAGCATTAACGTGCCCCTGCTACTGCTTCACTAGCGCCAACAGAAGATGCAAATGATTGCAGAAAAGGTAAAAGTTTTGGATATGTTGAAGGATGGAAACAGCTACATCTCTGCAGAACACCATTACAGCATCAATGAGTCCACGATTCTTTTTATTTAAAAAGGAGGAAAAGCATACAAGATCTACAGCCGCAGTGTCCTTTAACCAGGGCGCAAAACGAGTTGCAAGTGGAAGTCATAAGGCAGTAGTCTGGATGGAATCTGCTTTAGGGATTTGGATTGAAGAGTGATGGAAGAAGAACAACGGCGGTGCTAAACAGTTGCCTGAAGAGGCTCCTTTAGAAGAGCTGTAACGCTATCCTTTGTTGTGCAGTAAAATTAAACTCATCGTTATCGGACAAGTCGTCGTGTCATTGTTGGTGAGTAACCATAATTAATTATTTACGTACAGTACTTCTTACATGTACATAGTTTAGTGTCACTGTACACACATTTTACTGTATACAATTTTTCTTGCATTGTACGTATTTATTGCTGGTGGCCTGTCTGTCGTAATGGCTGTAACATATGTGATATCGGAGACGCTCGATATCTTTAAAATAATATTTAGGTTTTACTGTATGTAACCTGTGTTTACATACATAATTTCAACGAATCTTACCTAATATCTAAGAGAATACAAAGGGTTTATGCTGTATAATTGTGCGTGGAATGTTTATAATAGTGTGGGAGAGTTTATAAGGGCTTAAAATATATATAAATAACAATATAAACATATGGTTTCTACTTCACGGATTTTCTTATTTCGCGGGTGGCTCTAGAAAGCAACCCCCGCGATGGAGGAGGGATTACTGTATTCAAAAAAACACGATGGTCACAGGCAATGACTCTTACTGTGCTGAGCTCTGAAAGTATAAAGATGACAAAAAGGTGTACCTAGACATATAGTTGGTTGAGGCATTGACAATACAGTCTGTCTATTTTACAGAGAGAATTAGAGGTATGTAATCTATGTAATTTACTGTATTTTGTGTTTATTTCGGGTTCTTCCAGTAAACGTTACCTAAGATGCTTTTGTCATTGACCATTTAATTGTATGTGTGTTGCTGTATGATAGTAAAGTATTTGAAATTAATGTGAAAATGAGCATGACAACACCAATACCCAATGTACAATGTGTCATGATCAATTAACAATGAAATGTGTGAGCAACATCAGAAAATCAGTTTGAAAGACTGCTCAGACCACAAAACTGAAATTTCTGACACTACAGAAATCCTTCCGATTGATGATAGTCCAATTGTAAGCTGCAGTTGGGCATTTCAAAAGCCTCTAATTCAGCACATGATACAATGGTAGATGAAGCTAAAATTCAGGCTGACTCAGAAAATCAGTCAGCGACCGCACAATCTCACATTTGTATACCTAAAATTACAAATGAGAAAGGCTCCTGATTCTTGCAAAGGCAGACTGCTGAACCCACAGGGTGGGATAAAGAAAGTGATTTGGTTAGACTGTTTAACACATTTCTTACATTTTTGTCACTCCAGAGTGGGTTGTGCAGAACAAGTGTGTTATGCTAAAATCTCAGTTTTTCATGTAATAAATTAATGTATCCTAAGTCCAGGATGCTTGAACATTTAAGAATGTGGTTGGTTCGGTTTCTTAAATCTTCCTCTTCCCATCTTAACACATATGATGCACGTACACAAAAGTGATATTTAATCCTGATCCCCTGTGAGGCTCATGTATTCTGCACACTCTCACTTTCAGAATTTAATTACTGTTTTAAATCAGTATCTTGTTACTACA
This sequence comes from Erpetoichthys calabaricus, assembly GCF_900747795.2. Taxonomy (NCBI): domain Eukaryota; kingdom Metazoa; phylum Chordata; class Cladistia; order Polypteriformes; family Polypteridae; genus Erpetoichthys; species Erpetoichthys calabaricus. The sequence goes on along the minus strand of NC_041404.2, from coordinate 10,709,778 downwards.
TTTTATAGGTTAGTGAGCTTCTGTCTCCATAAGATATTACCTGCTTATAGTGTTCCATGTTTTCTCATTGCATAGTACTTTTAAGTTTAACTGTTCTGTTGGCTGAAAGAGAGTTTATATTTCCACCTGTCAATTTTTAATCAATGTTTTCATTATGTCAATTTAGCACTGGGAGCAGGGCAGGAACCAGCACTGGACATGATAGTAGGTATTCATTGACAACACTCATGGACATACACACCCTTATTTATAGCAGACCAGTAATTATGTATAATATGGTGAGAAAAACAACCAAAAAAGAAAAAACAGTTGATACATGAGTTGCAATATCTATAGTTAAAATAACCTAACATGGACAGGAAAAGTCCTGCTCAGACACAGTATGTAAGTACAGACTACATGCAAACAATGAACACACCTGGAGTCAAACTATCAGACAGAATACTTACCGATAGTGGCCATGCTATTCTGGCCTGGGACACAGCCAGGCAAATTTATTTGAAGTGGATGCTGTAATCTGTTATTTTAAAAATTGTCAATGCACTTAACAGAACATTTCATAACAAATCCATAGTATAGCTGGACAATATGGACTGAAGTCCTTACCATGATTATATGAACTATCTGCATTTTTGATCGTCTTGATTGTTCACTTGTGGAATATTTTTTTCTCCATTTGAAAATATTGTTCAATAAACACATACACTCAAAACATATTGTGCATGATAATCAAGAAAAGCCAGATTCTGTTCACCACCATTGTAATACCATGACATCTGTCTTCCTTAGTATGCAAGGCATAACAGTGTACATTGAAATGAAAAGAATATACAGAAACTTAAAGCTTGATAAATCCAGCAGCTTTGATTGGTAGATTTTTCCTTATACTGCATAGGGTGATTGGCCATTAAACTAAAACCAGGAGAGCAGTCAGTCGCCTCCTTGACTTATCCAGTGATCTCTCCTTTTTTTTTTAAGGTATCTTTATTTATGTCTCACGTGATGAAGACCTTTGAGAGACTGGTCCTGGACTATAAGAGTCCTCTTGTGGTAGAAAACCTGGACGTGCTGCAGTTTGCCTGTCAGACAAAGATTGGAGTGAAGGTTTCCATTATCTATCTTCTTCACAGAGGACCATTCTCACCTGGACAAAGATGGCAGCTCTGTGAAGATTATGTTTTTTGATTTCTCCAGTACCTTCAATACCATTCAACCATCCCTGTTAAGGGGTAAACTCAGAGATATGCAGGTGGATGAGCCTATGGTTGCCTGGATAATGGACTATCAGTCGGGTAGATTCCACTTTGTGAGACTCAAGGACTGTGCTTCTGATACATATGTGAGCAACACTGGAGCACCATAAGGAACAGTCCTGTCTCCTCAGACTATAAATATAACAACAGGACATGTTACTGGCAGAAATTCTCAGATGATTCTACATTTATAGGAGGTATTGATAAGAGGGATAAGACACAATATAGAAGTCAGGTAGAAACGTTTGCTGCTTGGTGCAAAGAGAATTGTCTGTAATGTAACATCAGCAAAACCAAGGACCTAGTTATTGACTTTCATCACATCAGTCTCTATGTTCAATAATTATTTTGGGTGTGGATGTAAAGGTGGTGTGCTCCTACAAGTACTTTGGGGTCCACATTAATGACAGGTTGGACCGGTCTGTGAACACAGAAGAACTACATAAGAAAGGGCAGTGCAGGCTGTTTTTCCTTAAGAGTCTGTGTTCCTTTAATGTGTGAACATCTTCTACAACTCTATGATGGCCAGTGTGATTTTCTACACTGTGGTGTGCTGGGCTGGTAAAATCACTTCAAAAGAAGCCCACCAAAATAACAAGTTAATTAAAAGGGCAAACTGAGTTACAGGACACACTCTGGACCCCTTCAAGTTAGTAGCAAAAGAAACTAAAGCAAAACAGAGTGCCATTATGAACAATGCTGCACACCATCTCTCTGACACACTAACACTGAGGACTTTCCTCCAATGAATTATTCAGCAGAAGTGTGTCAGGAAACTCTATTGGGACTCCTTTATATCAACAGCAGTCATGCTACCCTGACCCACCTGGAGCAACAGGGCAGTTACGGCAGACTTCTCTTTGTGGACTTCAGCTCGACGTTTAACACCATCCTCCCACAATGACTGGTGTCCAAACTGGCAGATCTGGGACTTCCATCACTCACCTGCAGTTGGATACTGGACTTCCTCTCTGGTCTCTCCCAGAGGGTCAGGCTGGGTCCCCATACCTCCACTGCTCTCAGCCTCTACACCTGGATGCCGCAGGATTGTGTGCTCAGCCCACTCCTCTACACCCTCTATACATATGACTGTGTCCCCACTCACCATAGCAACAAGATCATAAAGTTTGCATATGACATGATGGTGGTCGGACTCATCTCGGGCAAGGAGGGTGAGCTGGCATACAGGGACGAGGTGGAGCGGATGTCAGAGTGGTGCAGAGTCAATAACCTGCTCCTCAACACCACAAAAATGAAGGAGCTTGTTATTGACTGTAGAAAAAACAAAACTGACATCCAGCCACTCATCATTGGCGGGGCCTGTGTGTAGAGGGTCCGGGTGTTTAGGTTTCTGGGCATTGAGCTGGAGGATGACCTGACCTGGAGCGCCAACACCAAAGAGCTGCTGAAGAAGGCGCAGAAGAGACTGTATTTTCTGAGAATCCTCAGATTGTTCCTTTGTAAAAGTGACAATGACAATAAAGATCTACTCTATCTATCTATCTATCTATCTATCTATCTATCTATCTATCTATCTATCTATCTATCTATCTATCTATCTATCTATCTATCTATCTATCTATCTATCTATCTATCTATCTATCTATTCAATTGTGTTTTTACATTGTAAAATGAATTGACTCAACACACTTAAAAGGTTTGGGGCAGCCACCCGTATATTATTCCTAGCTGCAAAAGAGTCTTGTTGTTGTCTTGATGTTCTCTATACCGAGTCCAAAACAGAACTGATGATGGTTTGTAAAAATGGTGGTTTTAAGGGATAGGACAGGAAGTGATGTAAGGGAACCAGAAGTGATGTTCTTCGTTATTCAAAGTAGATGCCGTAAGTGGTAATTTTCTAGGCGCCGGAACCGGAAGTGATATTTTCTGGGTGCCGGAACCGGAAGTGATGTCTTCTGTTCTAAATCAGACAGGTTTTCTTGCGGCTGGTCTGCAGAGATAACAGGAGAAAGTTTAGTGCACCCCGCCACCCCCTGGCCTGGCATGGAATTACCTTTACTTGGTCCATACAACATCTTCCTAGTCGCACGTGTGTGACAACATTTACATAAAAAGTAAACTCAAATTGGCCCTTGCACACATGCTTTGTTTGATATGTATTACTTTGAGACACAGATTAGATCAACTGAAGTTATAATTGTATGTGTATTGAAAATCCCTGTTCCACATTCTTTTCCATAAGGTTTGACTGTAAGTAAAAGAATTGCTAGTCTTTGGCAGTGGTTCCGAAACATGAGGTTGCAATCCTAAATTACTTGCCAAATGATCCTATACCAAGTGTAATGGGCTATAAATCTGTGTTTTATAGAAAAAGAAATTTCTGTGCATTGATCCTAGGCAAAAAAAGCATGTAAATATCAAATGTAAAAGAAAATAGATGAAGGGACAATAGGCACCCTTTCTTTGAGACTGGGATGATAAGTGAAAAGGCAAATTTCCAGAATAATTCTGTTACAGGTTATTTATGATAGCTGTCTACAGGACATACAGTAGATATGTACCTGCCTTTGAAGATCAAACTGCTTTGACTGGTAACTCATCAACATATAGCCCTGTGATAACAGACCTGCTTACTCCCATAGAAAATATTTTTTATTTAAATCCATCCATCCATTATCCACCGCTTATCCGAGGTTGGGTCGTGGGGGCAGCAGCCTAAGCAGGGACTCCCAGACCTCCCTCTCCCCAGCCACCTCCTCCAGCTCCTCTGGGAGGACCCCGAGGCGTTCCAAGGCCAGCCGGGAGATATAATCCCTCCTGCGTGTCCTGGGTCTGCCCCGTGGCCTTCTCCCAGTGGGGCATACCCGGAACACCCCCCCCACGAAGGCATCCAGGGGGCATCCTAACCAGATGCCCGAACCACCTCAACTGACTCCTCTCAATGCGGAGGAGCAGCAACTCTACTCCGAGTCTCTCCCGGATAACTGAACTCCTCACCCTATCTCTAAGGGAAAGTCCAGCCACCCTGCAGAGAAAAGTCATTTCGGCCGCTTGTATCCGTGATCTTGCTCTTTTGGTCTCTACCCAAAGCTCGTGGCCATAGGTGAGGGTAGGAATGTAGATCAACTGGTAAATCAACAGCCTCACCTTTTGGCTCAGCTCTCTCTTCACCACGACAGACCGTTGCAAAGCCCGCATTACTGCGGATGCCGCACCGATCCGTCTGTCAACCTCCCACTCTATTCTTCCCTCACTCGTGAACAAGACCCCGAGATACTTGAACTCCTCCACTTGAGGCAGTACTGTGCTCCCAACCCGGAGAGAGCATTCCACCCTTTTCTGGCTGAGAACCATGGCCACAGATTTAGAGGTGCTGACTCTCATCCCCGCTGCTTCGCACTTGGCTGCAAACCGCTCCAGTGAGAGCTGGAGGTCACTGTCCGATGAAGCCAACAGAACCACGTCATCCACAAATAGCAGAGACGAGATTCTGAGGTCACCGAACAAGACCCCCTCCACTCCTTGGCTGCGCCTAGAAATTCTGTCCATATAACTTATGAACAGAATCGGTGACAAAGGGCAGCCCTGGCAGAGTCCAACCTCAACAGGAAACGAGTCCGACTTATTACCAGCAATGCAGACCAAGCTCCTGCTCCTCCTGTACAGGGATTGGATGGCTCGTAGCAACAAGCCTTGTATCCCGTACTCTTGGAGCACACCCCACAGGATTCTTCGAGGGACACAGTCCAATGCCTTCTCCAAATCCACAAAACACATGTGGACTGGTTGGGCAAACTCCATCAACCAAACACTCTTCTCCAACACCCCTGAATAGACCTTACCAGGGAGGCTGAGGAGTGTGATCCCCCTATAGTTGGAGCACATCCTCCAGTCACCCTTCTTAAAAAGGGGAACCACTACCCCTGTTTGCCAATCCAGAGGGACTGCCCCCGATGTCCATGCGATGTTGCAGAGATGTGTCAACCAGGACAGCCACACAGCATCCAGAGCCTTGAGGAACCCAGGGTGAACCTCGTCCACCTCAGGGGCCCTGCCACCTCGGAGCTTTTTAACGACCTCGGCTACCTCAGCCCCTCACTTCACCCGAGTGTCCAAGACATAAGGTCGCAGATCTGATGACACGATTACAAAGTCGATCATCGAGCTGCGACCTTGGGCATCCTGGTGTCAAGTGCACTTATGGACACCCTTTAATCAAACATGGTGTTCGTTATGTACAATCCATGGCCAGCACAGAAGTCCAACAACTGAACACCACTCGAGTTTAGATCAGGGAGGCCGTTCCTCCCAATCACACCTCTCCAGGTTTCACTGTTGTTGCCGATGTGAGCGTTTAAGTCTCTCAGTAGGATGGTAGAGTCCCCAGGAGCTGCGCTTCACAGCGCCTCTTCCAGGGATTCCAAGAAGGCTGGGTACTCTGAACTGCTGTTCGGCGCATAAGTGCAAACAACAGTCAGAGTCCTTCCCCCAACTCGAAACCGTAGGGAAACAACCCTCTCATCCAACAGGGAGAACCCCAACGTACAGGCCTCGAGCCGGGGGGCCATAAGCAAGCCCACCCCTGCCCGACGCCTCTCACACACAGCAACCCCAGAGTGGAATAAAGTCCAGCTTCTCTCAAGATGAATAGTTCCAGAACCCAGACCATGCGTAGAGGTGAGCCCGACTATATCTAGCCGGTACCTCTCAACCTCTCGCACCAGTTCAGGCTCCTTCCCCACCAGAGAGGTAACATTCCATGTCCCAAAAGCCAGTTTCGGCAAACAAAGATCGGAAAGCCAGAGTTTCCGCCTTCGGCTACCACCCATATCACATTGCACCTGACCCCTATGGCCTCTCTTGCAGGTGGTGGGCCCACAAGAGATTTTTTATTTAAATGGTTTGAAAATTAACATGTTCTGCAGACATTGGTTTCTAATCAGCATACAATGGTATATGTACTTCTTGATAGTTGAAATGAAATAACCAATGAAAATGTGTATACATTATTGTTAAGCAAAAATAAATTGGTAGGAACCATTATTTAACCAATCTTCATGTTGATCTAGGCAGAGATTGAAGCAGTTATATACCTCTGGGCAAATCAGAATAAAGAGACATATGCTAATAGCTGCATGCTTCTTTTAAGCTTTTGACACCGTACTGTTGCGGCTAGACTCTGTAGCAACAGTGGCTTTTACCTGACCGAGTTTTCCCTAGGTCTGAGGCTGGTAACATAGGGATGCCATGAATGCGCCCAGTGGCACTAATTCTAGATGTTGTCTAGTGTGGATACATTTTAGAATTATTAGAATGTATATTTTAGATGTTTAATTATTTTAAAAGCCAACTTACATTAAAATGACAATACACATACTCATACTTCAATTAAGATTACTTACATGTATATCTTGGGAAGAGAGGTTAAGTTTCCATCATGAGATGTGATTTTTTCATTATTATTAAATTTAATGTTATAGAGTGTAAGGGAAGAACTCACTGTATGAATTTGTAAAGTGCTTGAAATTGTGTCTCCTTGTTTAATCAGGTTATTCTGACTTCATTTGTACCAGTACATCAAATTGAACATATCATATGATATTTTAACTTTTTATTTCATCCTATGATAATAATTTACACAAAAGAAGTCTTAATCTATGAACCAGAAATTTACCCCAGACTTTTAATATGTTTAAGTATTCTGAGACCTTCAGATTATGATAAGTAACAAAGGTGTTTGAAAGAAAATACCATTTATCTATGTGCTGACTGATATAAGTAAAATGCTTTTTTGTCTAAGTTATGAAAATGAACCTAACTGATAAAATTAACTGTTCTGTTAAGATCAATTAGTCTTGCCATTGAAAGCTCAACTTCACATGGCAGGCCTGTACCGACCGGGTGTACAAAAGAACAGACATCTTTGGATTTGTTTGTAATGATGATTCATGGCATTTTTATTTATTTTTTCCCTAACAAAGAGGTCTAACCCCTTTTCTTTTACAATCTCATGATATTCCAAGCACATATCAGATATATTGTTTGCACTATTGAAAGGTTTGTTTGGAGTGTCACAGAATCCATAACCATTTTCATTGGGGTGTCTGAAATAAAAAAGTAAATAGGTAGATTTTTTTTTTGTAGTCACCATTTTGAAAATGGGGTAACACTGTAAAGTTTTTTAGAACCTGTGGTCTAACACTTTAGTGAAAAGTATTGCCAATTTTTGATTAATGCTTTTGTTTTATTTTTTAAGAATTATCAAAAGTGTCACATTGTATTAAAAAATATACGTTTGTTACTGCATTAAGCAATATTTTTTCAAATTTTTCTCAATCCATTGTGATATTTTTTTTAGATCTGTGCTTGTGAAAATGTTGAAATTTGGTGCATGTTTATTTTGGTCTTTTTTCTGTTTTTGTTCTTTCAGCCAAGTCTTTCTCAGGAGACACATTTCTCTAATCCTGCCAGTATTTTAGAGTGTCTTCTGTTTCAATTGCACAACATCGGCTATTTCTTTGCCACCACTGAATGATGCAATGAACAGGGTCACAATAATAGTCACATACTCCTTCATCGAAGGGCACGCTTCCAACACAGAAGAGTATGGGAGAGAAGCTGGAGCACAGTGTTCCTAGGGGATTTCAGAAATAGGCACATTTTACAGCAAGAATGAAAATATTTTCATTTTTAGCAGTTTAGTTAAATATTAAACCAGATTTTTTTGTTTTATAGAAAATCTATTATGGAAGTATTATTAAATATTTACATTTCCACTTAATGAAAACATAGGCTATGAAATGAAGAAAATATTCTCACCTACCTAAAAATTATTGGCTATACATTAATTTACCTGAACCCATCCATCATTTCACTATTGAGCACTCTTAGTGCATTTCAGAGTTTCGATTTCAAGTGTTTATCCTGGCAGCATTAGGTACAGGGCAGGAACCAATTCTGGACAGTATATTCCTCCATCACAGTTTACAGACCAGTTTTGGGGTGAAGCAGATGTCAAACATGTGAGTACCATACATATCATACAGTTTTGAGTAACACATACACTTACTGTATATACTCGCTTATAAGTCGGGTCTTCAAACCTGAAAAATCAATCATAAAATCAGACCCTGACTTATACACCCATTCAAAAATATGACCAGCTTCATATTTTCTTCTGATCGAATGTTCCATCATAGATAAAGGTGTATGAGGGTGTGAGATACAAAAAACACAAAGCAGTACACAATACATAGAAAAAAAAGGCAGTGTGCTCCATGGTTACTCTCTAAGGTGGGTGTTAGCATATCATAATCTCTTAGATCAATAGTATGAATTTTCCACATTCGACTTATATGACCGACATTATAAAATACCGGAAATTATACGGTAAAATCAAGCCAGGCGTATCCGCAGGAGAACTTAAACGCGAGTTTATACGGTATTTGTTTTTCTCTTCTGCCGCTTGACTAGAGGATTGTGACCTGGAAAAAGAACTATGACCTTCTACCATGCCCTGCTTCTACCGATTTTCCACCATATAAGGATCGAGGAAACAGGAGGTTAGTGTCAGTTTAAAGACTATAAGGGAATAAGGCACAGCTATACCACCATATTGTGTTTCATTGAACTCTTCCATTTTTGTTCATCCAAAGGCAGATAAATTGGGTTACTCTAATTAAAAATATGAACCAATATTAACAACCTATTTGAGGACCAATAGAAACTGGAATATACAGTAGGAGAATATGAAAAGGTACACATGGTGCTAAATGCTCATAGTACAGACGAGCAGGCCTGATGCATTTCAGTTTACAAATGTGTTGGCTGTCCTTATATATATATATATATATATATATATATATATATATATATATATATATATATATATATATATATATATATATATATGTATATATGTGTGTGTGTGTGTGTATATTTCACAAATTTCAATCTTGCTGTTTTATTCTGTACTAGTCATTTAGCCCGTTACAATAACGGGCGCTAGAACAGTTGTGCATAAACATTAGTAGGAACAGTCTATATTAAATGGCAAGGGACTTTGACCTCATTCTTTTTGTTGGTCGGATTTTTCTTTCTTTCAGCCTTTCTTTTGTTGATGTTTACTTGCTGAGCTGACCGTTCTTCGTGGGCTGCCGCCGTGTATTGTGTGTCTTTAATTTTCTGTGACAATAATACTGTCTTGTACGGCTCTATTCAATAAGGGCACGCACAAAAAGGTGAGCTTCAAAAGGGCGACCTCAATTGAGCGCGGCAAATAAAGGCGTTCGTAGATAATTTAGTTCAAATGGCTCTGGAATATGTGAAGAGCAACAAAGGTGCAGATCTTTATTTACGCGCGCCTTTATTCGCTGCGCCCAATTGAGGTCGCCCTTTTGAGGCTCACCTTTTTGTGCGCACCCTTATTGAAGGATACTGTCTTGTACGTCCGCTGGCTTGTACGTCCGTAATATACCTTTAATTTTCTCTGACGGTAATACAGGCGTGCGCGTCGGTAATATGCCTTTAATCTCCTCTGACAGTAATACTGGCTTGTATGTGGCTGTAATATGCGTCACTGTATTGTGTACCTTTAATTTCCTCTCGCAGTAATACTGGTTTGTATTTCCGTAAAACGCTTGTAACTTTCTCTGACAGTAATATCGCGCATCGCACCGTGCCCCGCGCATGCGCACTTCACCAGAAGACACCCACACACGGACACCTGGACGCACATAGGGATTTTATATATATAGATGTGTGGGAGCAGATAGACTGGAATCCCAGCTGGGATAGAGGTTTCAGTTGCTACCCGGCCAGGAAGGACAACAAGAAGGAAGAAATAACCCAGCTGGGAGGGTCAAAAATTTTTTATCCCAGTTGAGAGGAACTAATAATGGATGGACAGAGGACAATGGGGATTTATGAGCACTTTGTTGCTCAATGTGAGAGGTGGCAGTGCTCCTCTCATAGGGGCCCACTTTGGCCGCTTGCAGGGATGCCTGGGACATGTTGTGCAGAAGGAAACCAAGGGTCTCTCATTTCCACAATGGGGTGCTGTAAAGACTAGCTAGCCCTATTAAGGGGAACTTCCGTATGACCTGGAAGTAGATAGATAGATAGATAGATAGATAGATAGATAGATAGATAGATAGATAGATAGATAGATAGATAGATAGATAGATAGATAGATAGATAGATAGATAGATAGATACTTCCTTTAGACAATGTCATAGCACTGGAAGTACTCCTGGGTCCAGCATAACAGAGGGCACCTCAGCTACCTCAGGGCCAGAATCAGGAGGAGGTGGATGAGGCTCACAAAGGTTGTAGTGGAATTAGACAGAGGTGCTTGTTCTTTCAATTATATTGAGTTGGACTGCCATCGACTGTGTTAAGATATGATTATAAAATAAACATTATTATATTTTACCTTTGAAATTGTGTTTGGCTGAGCAGCGTCTGGAGGATGGGGCTCTGTGGGGACCACTACAGTCCACAATTGTCCTGCAGCATAGTGCATAAAGTGGTGCAACATGTGGGAGTTAATGCAGTGAGCAACTTGGGGAAATTAATGCAATGAATATATATAGATAGTAATAAACACACATCAAAAACTCCAATTTGCACAACCTACATGTCTAGCCTGGAGGTAATAAACACCGATTTTAAGGCAGATGCAGATATGTATTTTTATAGCTGCATTACCGCATTCATCCTTATACTACATTTTCATGTGCAAACACCTTTCCTTTTTCTCCATCTTCATCATTCAACCAGTTTTAGGTTATTTTGGTATTTATTTATTATCACCTGTTTTTACACATGGTTAAGCACATATTACTTGGTCTAGAGCAACCTCAAGATCTAAAAAAAAGTTCTTGATATACAAAAGAAAGAAAAACTAATTCCAAAGGAAGGCAGAGTGTTTTCTCAAAATATTGTGGATAAGGAAGACTTTTCTGTTTAAATATTTTATTTAAGAATTTGCACAAATACATATTGTCACATACGTGTGAATAGGAGGCAGCTGAAGGGATTAACGACTAGTAGTAACACATCTGCCCAGGGGGTGGCAGGGTGCACTAACTCTTTTTCTAAGTCTTCTGCAGACCTTTCCCGGGAAATCCCACCAGGAGCCACTGCCTCAGCTCGGGACACAGCACTTCCAGTCCCGGCCCCGAAGATGACATAATTTCCCCCAGACTTCCTATAAAACGTCACTCCCTTCCTCTGGATTTCAGTTCTGTTTTGGACTCTGTCTTGTAAACATTACTGGCTACCAAACCTTTTATTTTTGCAGCCAGGAACACATTATACAGGTGGCTGCCCCAAACCTTTGCAATGTCTGGTGTCCTTCCTTGTCACACTGGTGTAGTCGGCAGGATGCTGTTCCAGAAGAGACTGCAACAGAACTCAAAATCAAACCAGGTAGGAAAGTACCGGGGCCGAGTTTCTGGATGGGGAGTGTGTCGGGGGGTCGGGAAACACCCGGTACGGGCTCCGATCCACAAGGGCATTTCCGGGCATAATTCCTACCGAAAGGAGTGTGGAAGGGACCCACAGACGTAGGCTGGTTTCTGGGGAGGAAACAAAAAGGGCTTATAAGCTCTCTCGGACAAGACAGCTGAGCAGCCCATCAGGACTAAGGTCCCTAGTAAAGATGGGCTTTCCCTGGGCCAGCAGGTAAAGCTAATCAAACACTGGGAATTTGATCCAGAGGGGTCGGCCCTCGAGAAGGTTATGGCTCTCTGGGAGCAGGTGTCTCTGAGACTACAGCCATTTGACTTGACCACCTTCCAGATTGTACAGCAGGTCACCTGGTTCCTCCAATGTCTGCCCCAGACCTTTGCCCAGCCGGCCTGGGGAGACTTCCATAACATGAACGAGCTTATATGGTTCATAAAAAATCCGAGGCCAGTCTTGAAATCTGGGAGGGTGGAACGGCCCTCTAGTAGAACCCCTAGCAACTACGTCCCACTTAATAAGTCTCTCTCACACAAACCGGAGCCCATTCTGAGGTCTCCGGGCCACTTTGTGTGCAATCTGTCTGGGAGCAAGGAAGAATGCAGGGGGACGCAGGGATATTTTTTGTGTGCCCTTAGCAACCCCTTGACAGCTTCGCCTACTGGAGAAGTACTTATCAATGGGTATACAGTCATGCCATTGTTTGACTCCGGCAGTAGCATGTCCGCTGTTGCTCACCGATATGTCTTACCACGACAGTGGAATAAACAAAACACCAGTGTTAGGTGCATACACAGAGAAGTTTGTGTGTATAAATCCACCCGGTGTTACATATGTAAGGGTGAAAAGCTTAAAAGACTCACTGTGGCTGTCCTCCCCGATCCCCCGTTTCCTGTGATTCTAGGGCGGGACTGGTCTGACAGTGAATGCGGTAGGCTACTGAGTAGTCCCGGTCAGCGGTTAGGCCTCGCGATAGATGAGGGTAACTCGTTTCAAACTGCCTCCATGCCATGTAACCAGCTGGCTGAGAGCGAGACGGAGAGCCACAAGGCCAGCGCGGAGACTCCTGGTATGTCGCAGGCAGTTGTGTCATCTACCAGCGCCCCAGCATGCCGGGAGGAATCCCTGACCTTTGAGGTCAATCCGGATCCTCTCTCTGACTTGCAATTTCAATTTAGAATGACACTGGCTTCTTTCAAGAGACAGCAGTGGAATGATGACTCTCTGAAGCATGCAAAGAATGCAGTAGTTCTCGTCAATGGCCAACGTACACATCAGCCCATGCCACAGAGACCTCGCTTCATTATTGAAAATGACCTATTATATTGGATTGCAGAGCATGAGGTGGAGGACCGGAAGTTGCTGCTTATCCCACGAACCTACCACCAGCAGGTCTGTGAGTTGGCGCATGCCCACCTTCTTGGAGGCCATCTTGGTTCTGACAAAACCTTGGAGCGGATCAAGCTTTGATTTTTCTGGCCAGGAATCAATGAGGAGGTTCCCTGCTTTTGCATTTCCTGTCCAGAGTGTAAACTACGGCAAATTCCCAGGAGGGACCGTGCTCCTCTGGTTCCCCTTCCCCTAATTGATGTTCCCTTTGACCGCATTGGGGCCGATATAATAGGACCCTTAGAGCCCTCAGCCTGAGGACATAAATATATATTAGTCCTTGTGGATTATGCAACCCGATACTCAGAGGCTGTTCCTTTGCACTCGGCTACTTCTAAGGCAATCGCATGGGAACTAGTAGGGGTCTTTGCACAAGTCGGCATCCTTAGAGAAGACCTAACGGACCAAGGGATGCCTTTCACCTCGGAAATGTTCAAGGAAACAGCCAAGTTACTGAAGATAAAGCATTCAAGAAACATGGTGTACCATCCTCAAACCAGCGGTTTAGAAGAGAGGTTCAGTCAGACTCTCAAGCAGATGCTTCACAAGGTGGTCAGCGAGGATGGGAGGAATTGGGATCAACTCCTCACCCTCATCCTCTTTGCCTTTCAGGAAGTTCCACAAGCCTCTACGGACTTCTCACCTTTTGAGTTATTATACGGATGACAGCCCAGGGGAATATTGGATATCTTAAAGGAAGGCTGGGAAGGAGAGGCTCTTCCCTCGACAAATATACTAGAAATTATCACACAGTTATGCAATAGATTTGGAAAAATTAGACCGATTCTAAAAAGTCATATGTAGGAAGCGCAAGCAGCACAGGCCCACCTTTATGATCGTGGCATGACCCTCCAGGAGTTCCATCCGGGGATCAGGTCATGGTATTGATTTCCACCTCTCATTCCAAATTGCTTGCCCACTGGCAAGGCCCCTATGAAATTAGGAGAGGAAAGGATTGGTTGATTATTTGGTGAGACAACCTAATTGTCAGCCAAGTGAGCGGGTGTATCATGTGAACTTGATGAAAGTGTGGAAGGAAAGGGACCCCGATCCCTCCTCTGGACAGCCCCGCTCACTCTTTGCTCAAACAGACCCCTTAATTTCGGCGAGGAATTATCGTCCAGACAGAGACAGGAGCTGGAATCAGCTATCCACTCCTCCCCAAAGATGGTGAGTGAAAAACCTGGCCGGACCTCTCTGGTTGTGCATGACATACTGACTGTGCCGGGGGTTATTGTCCAACAGCGGCCCTATAGACTCCCGGAGGCAAAGAAAGCTGAGGTACAACTGGAAATCAAACAAATGCTGGAAATAGGAGTGATTGAGAAAAGTTTTAGTCCCTGGTCCAGTCCCATTGTCTTGACCAGAAAACCCGATGGCAGTTGGAGGTTTTGCAATGACTTCCGTTGGCTTAATCAGGTATCCCAGTTCGATGCTTATCCCATACCATGCGTGGACGACCTCTTCGAGAAGCTGGGACAAGCTAGATTCTTGACCACACTTGACATGACAAAAGGGTACTGGCAAGTTCCTTTAACGGAGTCCGCGAAGCACCCCTAGTGGACACTGGCAGTATTGTGTCCTTCCATTTGGGTTACACAGGGCTCCTGCAACTTTCCAGTGCTCTGGCCCCATAACGTGTATAGTGATGCCTACCTGGACGACATCGTCATCTATTCCAGCACATGGAAGAAACATGTGCAGCAGGTTACAACGGTATTGCAGACACTGGGAGAGGCCAGGTTTTGAATCAATCCCAAGAAATGTTTCTTCATACTGAGAGAGGCTAGATATTTGGGCTACCTGGTGGGCCGGGGTACTGTGAAGCCACAGTGTTCAAAACTAAATGCCATTTTGAACTGGCCCCGTCCGCGAAACAAGAGGCAGGCCCGGTCATTTCTCGGTTTGGCCGGATACTACTGCCGGTTCATACCTAGGTTCTCCAAGACAGCAGCTCCCTTGACCAACTTAATGAAGAAAAGAGCTCCCAACCAAGTGGTATGGTCTGACAAGATGGAAACTGCATTCTGTGACTTGAAATAGGCTCTGACTTCAGCACCTATATTGATTGCCCCTTACTTATCTCAGACGGACGCTTCGGACACATGCTTGGGAGTCATGTTGTGCCAAAGCGTCGATGGTGTTGAACACCTCGCCCTGTACCTGAGCTGGAAACTGTTGGATCGGAGAAGGAAGCCTTGGCAATTAAATCGGCGATTACTCAGTTGTGGTACTACCTCTTCATTTCTGTACTACATTTTTGTAAGGAAGCACAGGTACCATTACCTCCATCTCCATTGCTCAACAAACTTTAGATATTTTTGCTGTTTATTTATTGTCCTCAGTTTTTACACTTACCAAGCACATGCTACTTAGTCTAGAGCAACTCTGTGAGAAAAATGTAAAGGTTTTGATATAGAAAAGCAAGGCAAATTAATTCAAATTAATTTTGAGTGTTTATTCAAAATGTTGGGTGAAAGGAATTAATTTCTGCTTAAATATGTAATTAATTCACAAATCAGGCTCTGGGAGCTATATACAGTATACAAGTACTTAAGCATACAGATTATATGTATACATAGAAACATGAAAGCATAAAAGTTAATTATCCATTTTTGCGCATGCAATCTGTTTAATATTGCAGCCTTCTTTCTACAGACAACAGGATGTGCTATTATGTCTCATTTATCATGTGTACAGCTTACAGTCTCCAAAGTAATTTGGCATTGCAATCTCAATTCTGTATATTATATAACATTTTCAAACCCATTTAATTCAATTTAGGGTCACTTGACCGCATTGAAAATAAGGATTGAAAACAGTCCTGGGCAGGGCCCTGTTTATTGCAGGCCCAGTCACGCACATATCAGCACTCGCAAAAGGTTAATCTGGAATAGCCTGTTATCTGAATATCTACAACACTGGAGATAAAGAAGGAAAGCAGGAGTAAAATCCACTCAGATACAATGAGAACATTCAAATTCCACACAGACTACCTCTATTTTTCAAAACCAGAATGATAAATTCATGAGGCAGCAGCACTACCCACTTCACCGCTAGCCCAACATACAAAATATATATTACTTAAAAATAAAGTTTGAAATCAAGTACCTGTTTACAAGAAGAACAACCAAGAAACACTGAGGGAGTCTCAGCATGACTGACAAACAGTTCTAAAATGCACATGATACTGATGACATATTCAGCTATTAGAAATGGATGCTTATGTTTGGTCAGAATTAATTAATTATGCCTTTCTGTTAATGTAACATTCAAATTTCCTTTTTTTAACAACCTAGACTTAAACACAAAAATATAAAAAAGTAAAAATAAATTGATTCAAGGCAGAAATGATAGTAAAATGAAAACCATATGTTGTTTGTAAACTGATTCTTCTCCAATGAGCCGTTACTCATTTTATTTAAACTCCATATTGCAGCAATTGCTTACCGGTGGATAGGCTGTGAGCGGCTACAACTTCTATGCACAGCTCACTTCTAAAATTAAACATCATGAATAAAGCTGTTGAAGGGTGGGGGTGGCAAGAGGTGGCCTCTTCCTTTTTAATAATGCAACATGACATTTGAAGGGGAGAAGATGAATTGTTTTAATCAGATAGGGTACACAGAGAACATCTGAGGTTCGGCGTAAGTTATGAGAGCCACATTTTGTTCAAAAATGGGAGCGCCAGGCTTCATTGACTGGCTTGATGTGAATCATTGTGTGTCATGTATTAAATTAAGAAACTAAAGAGTTGTCTGGGTGCCTTTCATAATTAATTCTTTTAAGAAAGAGAGGGAAACTGTATAGAGAGGAAAGTGAAAGAGATCATCCGAAAATGACTTGATTATGTGGGTACGTAACTGGTTCACTGCCTGAACTACTGGCTTTTAAAAATGCAGATGCCTAGATACATGTGGCATCAGGTGTCAGCTAGGGAAAATATGACCTTTTACGTTGTGATGGCTCATCTAAGAAGTACTCAGTGCTTATAATAGCAGTCTGATATTTATTCCATCATTCACTAGCTCAGTACCATTCATGTATTGACGATAAAACCAGATTTAGTGACAGATTATATTTTCCAAAAGCACACAGTGTTTTGGACGAGTACAAAAACATACAACTTCTATTTAGTGAACTGTGATTTGGCAGCCCTTGAGACACCCTTTGTCCATTCTGAACCAGCATGATGCACATATTGGATAAGCTTTAGTCCACTCAAATACATAGTTAGCTCTGTAGAAAGGCAAATGTACAAATGTCCAAGCTTATAGTTCAGTCAAAGATGAATGCAATTTTGTGATTTATCTTATTTGATCCAGTTCTCCCATAAGTGACAGCTGCCTGCATTTAAAGAGAAAATGTTGAGGCATACTAAATTAACTGAAATGACTGCCAGCTTTACAGAGCCCATCTGTAGGCAGAGAGCTTGCTTCACAGCTTTAAATATTTTAACTAAACTCTTATAAATGGCTGTGCTGGCAATGCCTTCAGTTGTAGGAGGAAAAGATGCAAGTCTCTAATGAACCGTAATAAAGAATGGACTTGGACGTCATTTAAACAAATGTCCAGACTTTCAACCAGCTTTCAATTTCTTTGGACCCTATTAGCTATAAATTGGAGAAGCAAAATAACATTTACTGTAACACAGTGTCTTCATAGTACTAGTCGAGATGCTAACCCATTTCACATCTGGAAGCTTCCAAGTTTATAATCTACTATTTTAGAAGGTAAAATAAGCAGTTGGAATGTATTCAAACACTTGGCAATTCAAAGAAAAAAAAAACGTGTTTATTCTCACTGTAAATCAATGTGCATACATTGCTGTCACATAAATAGCATTCAATTTTTTATAATTTATTTATTATTCTTGCTGTTTTTGTGAGACATTATTTTTTCCCATTTAAAAATACCATTTTTGTGTATTTGTATGGGTGCTGCAATTTTATGTTTCTAGTTCTCATGGGCTGTGCCATTTTAATTATCTGATGCTGGCCACGATATAAAAGATAACCATGTGCATTAAACAGTGTGTGAACTTTGTTGAAAAATAAACTAAGGACTTTAAAAAAAAATTTTTTTTAAGATCCACAAACTTTAATGCATGATCTTTCAACCTCTAGTTATTATGAATTAGGATACCCTGTTTTTGCCAATCAAAATAATTTGTTGGGCTGCTATATTGTTAGTTGTTGGAATGCTTTATCCTTAGGGAATGTTAATATATGAGTATTAGAAATGTTTTATGGTTTAACTTTAAGTGCCTCATGTCACCATTTTTTAGCTTCGGCATTTTGTAATTGTGTTTCCAGGGTGCACTGCACTGCTGCTGAGGACTTGCACCCAGAAAGCACCTTGTGCCATATATCACAGTTGTTTCACTGTATTGTCTAATGTGTGCTGTTTCTGAGATTGTCGATTCATCCCTCAAACAACTTCAGTGTTGGCAATCTCTTTATCTTATTAAAGATTGTAACATTTGGTGATAATACATTCTCCAGTTAACAATCCATGGCATTCCCTGTTTCAACTTTACTTATGATTTAGCTTTTCGTTTTTTTGTCAGCAGCTTCTATGAGTTTTAGACATCAACACTCATTACAGTTTCTTGAACACATGTGCAACTTCTGGATTGGTTATCACCATTCTCAATTTTGTTCACATTTCCTTTTTCCAGCAGCTAATTCAAGGAAGTCGGCTGGAACTAAGAAGGCAGTCCAGCAGTATGTCATGAACTAGGAGTCCCAAAGTAAGTAAGTCCCAAAAGCACTTCCAACATATGTTCATTAGATGAAGAAATCCCATCAAAACCCTGCTAGACACAAAAAGGGCCTTGTAGAATCTTTGCAAAATAAAAGATATATATTTCACAAAAATGTTCTTCAATAGCAATGAAGCTTCCTGGAGCACATAGGCAATAGAATTTGCCCAAAGCAATAAGGTAATCCATTACAACCAAAAGTCCCAATACGAAATGCCAAGAATAGTCAAAATACAGAACGAAAAATCAAAAATTCAGTTACCACAAAGTACATTGAATTCACAAAATCATAATAATTCACAATTCCTAAGCACATTCAAAATCAGCCACCAGGAACTGTGAAATACCCGCCACATTTATAGGGCAGAGTGCAGTTCTTGGCAGCTATTGTTAGGTGGCTACACCTCTGGGTGGACCAGCTTAATAAAAGCAACTTAAATTTATAAGTAACTAGCTGTACCCTGCACTTAGTAGTGAAACAGGACAAACTTTAAAAATCAATTAAAAAAAAAATTAATAAAAAATTGTATTGAGAAGAATTCATATTGATAGCTTTCGTATACGAGGGCCTCTTGATATACAATATTCTTGGTTTTGCTATCAGGGGTGAGAATGTAGTTGTGATCTCTTTGCCAAAAATGTAAAAAGTTGGCAAGGTATCTCTGGCCAAGTGGAAGTCCAACATTGAACGTTGCCACTGTATGTAATAGTGTTCACTTCTGATGGGACAGCGTCCACCGTGTGGGGAAAAGAGCACATGGCTGTGAAATCTCTGCCAATGAGCAGGTACCATCTAAAGCACAAATAAGTGTGATCTCTCTCTCAAAAACATCAAATGTTACTCTTTAACAATCTCTAGCTGATAATGTCTGCTGAACAAACAGGTATCACTAGCTAAGTTGAGCCAAGTTAAGCACCAACATTTGGCAAGAAGTACAGCAACTCGAACAGAGGGTGGTGCATGAGTGAGGATGGCCCTGCCCAGCTCCCTACTCCTGAGGTGCTGCCCATAACCTCTCCCCACCCCCGGTCTCTCATAAATCATGCGTTAGAATCCGAGCAAGGAGAGGAACCTCAGCTGATATATCTACATGTGACTTTTGTAACATCTTCAAATCTCTGTAACATGATTAATTAAAGCTGATGTCACTTTGCAAGACTTCTAATAACAGGGTATGTCAGATATGCCAACCACAATTGCTGATCACATCACCATTCGATTTAAACGACTGAAAATCACTGCACATGTCACATTTACTGACTGAGTACCGACCTTCCAGCACGGACGTACTCACCCTTTTTATCTAACAGCCAATAACATGCTGCCTAACAGATCGTTAACAGCTATGTCAAGTTCAGCCTCAATCTCTGCCCATTTGTTTATTTCTTTTCCTGCTGTGGTACATAAAGCACACAACATCACACCATCTACACTCTTGTCTGTTTGTGAGGTCCAAAACACCTTCGTTCCTTATACCTTGTCGCATTGTACTTCTGGATGAGTATTCATTGGTTGTCAGCTCTCATACACACAGAGCCCACTTCAGCAACCAAAGACAAAATCAGACCTGGTTGATTTTATCAGAACAAGCCACAGACTAGTTGGAGTATGTTGCTGAACATGCCACAGTATGTGACCTGCTTCACGGGAGCACTCCGCAGACTGCCTCTGACTCATTATGATTATGTAAATGAAGGCTAAAACTGAACAGCCCTGGAAAAGTTGCATAATGTGACATTAATTTGGAATGTTGTGGGCTTTTATAAAAAGCTCCCAGTGGTCACAATACTCTGAGGCAAAGTCAGTGCCCCTGACTGATGATAAAGTCTTTCCCTTTGACTCCTAGACACTGTTTCTTGCATAACATCAGCCATGTCAGCATTCTTTTTCATTGAAAAGCCTATCAAACCTTGTACTGTAATCTGTCCTCTATAGAGATATCAATACAATTTATTATTATTATCATTTATTAGACTTCATATATAATGGAATCCAATTCCAGTATTTTTTGAGTTACTTATACATATATTTGCTAAACCTGTTTATTTCACTTGAGGGTGGTAGTCAGCTTCTGCAACACTCTAGGACGGGGGTCCCCAACTCTGGTCCTGGAGGGCCGCAGTGGCTGTAGGCTTTCATTCTAACCCTTGTCTTAATTAGTGCACTGTTTTTGCTGCTAATTTAACTTCTTTTGAATTAATTTTAATTTTAATTCACTTGTTAAGATTTGTTCCCCTAAATTGCTTCATCGTTCCTCAGAATCGCTTTATTTCTTTTTTAAATGTCACCCAAACAGAAATGAAATGTGAAGTGAGTGAGCCAACAGAGACCAACTAAGTCAGGACCTCAAACTCCAACCAATTTCACCCCAGCCAGTTGCTTAGTTAGGCGCAGAGTCTTGTCGTTAATTAAATCCAATCTTTAATTCCATGGCTTGTTGCTGCTCTCATTGTGCAAATGCAGACATTTCTGAAATTGTTGATTTTCTCTTTTCTAAGAGCAGTGTTAAAATGTTTTAGGGACCTGAGCAGATCAACATTCCCTAGATGTTCATCTTTCTTTATTTTCAGATATTGTATGATGGACACAGTTTGCTGGTCATGTTTTGACTCATTTTGTATCTCAGTATTGTTTGGCCGCTAATAATGGAAAACAATTAAGGGGTTTAAGTCTTCAAGAGCAAGTCAATTAAAACTAATTCAAAAGAAGTTAATTAGCCGCAAAAACAGGTCACTACTTAAGGGTTAGAATGAAAACCTGTAGCCACTGGGGTCCTCCAGGATCGGACGTGGGGACCCTTGCTCTAGGATATGAGATGAAACTGGACCATCCAAATTAAGCTAACATGAACACAAGGAGACTATGCCACCTCTAAATAGACAGTTTCATGGCTGAGAATGAAAACTTTGTCCCTTGAGCTGTGGGGGAGTAACACAAAACATTAAACCTTAGTGCCATCCTATATAAATATACCCAACCATTTATATATTTAGAGATAGCATTTTGTTTAAAAAAGACTTCTTAAAAAGTTCTTTTTTTAACAATCTGACAAGACATTAATCATGTATGCAAGAAAAGCTAAATACAACTTCACTTCCTCAATAAGAGCAAAAAATAAATATCACAACTGGTTAACAATTGTACCTGAAGCATTTTTCATTTCTTTTATATTGATTTTTAAATATTTAGGCTATCAGTCATTGCTATATATTGCTAACAAATCTAGGACACGCTAAACTGGGCTGAAACTGCTGCAATTGCATCATAATTGACCATTTAAGGCAGTACATAATAAAGCCTTATAGAGGAAATTTTTGGCAAATGATGGCCCTTTGCAGCACTGAAAGAGAAGACTTCATCTGATAAACGTCAGCACTCTGGTTTATCCTTTTTTGTTTTTTTCCAAGCCTATTTTAATGCTTTCATGAACACTACCCTCATTTTTTTAACAAATGAAAATATTGGAAGATGGATTGGTGTATTTCCCTTGATTTTTCATTATTTTCCCATTAAGTAATTACTTAATAATCATTCATTTTACACACTCTCGCAGTAAGCAGTGTAATGCACAAAACCCATTCTGCAGACTAACTGAGGTGGTCAGATTACCAGCATGTCTTTGGGCTGCTCAGGAAACACAGTCTCTAGTAAAATATTACATGGAAATAGAAACCCAGCTCAAAATCAAATCCAGGACCCCAGCTCTTTGATTTGCCACTGCTGATTTTTTTCTTTTATTGATTGTACATCAGATGAAAAAACAGCTTTGAGCAAATGTGTGCTTTCTGCACCAAGGGTACTTAAGACAAATAAATGCTCTTGATACACTTGGTACAAGCTTCAGGTTTTATATGCAGCATATTTATGGTAAACATATCACTCTGCATTCCACCATTTCCAAGATATGAAAGGAATACAATTTAGAAAGACACAATGTGATCCCTTTAACTGTATTGTTAGAGTAGAATTGCATTTATTTCCAGCATGTTGTGTAGTGACTAACTCTGTGCTGGAAATACACAAAGAGAGAACAGGAAGCATCAAACAAGTTTAAAGAAAACCAATCTAGCGGTCCCACTGAGTGTGTCTAAACAAGGTTAGTCCATGACTCAACAGCTGGTCATCTTTCCCAAAAGCATTGTGCCTCGAGCACTAAAACACTCTCTGACACTCTTCTTAATTTATCTTCTTCTCTTTCACATCTCTGACTGTGCCAGTTCTTTTACAACTGAGCCCCAGTCATGATTGTGTGACTGCTGATAATGAATTTCTTTTTGCAAATGATCTAAGCCATTTGTACTACAGGTTTCATGCCAATGATTTTATTTTAGAACAGATAAATGCTATCAACAAAGTATGGTATTTTCTCTAGTTTCAGAGATTGAAATAGCTGTTCATGTCTTTAGATTTCAGTTTACAAGTGTTAAAGTAGGCCAGACTGAATCAGCTATAAACCGTTAAATCATGTGCAGGCCAGTTAGGTCTTCCTTTTCAGAAGTGCTTCTAATGGTCAGTAAATAGCAGAGTAGATTCTGACCTTTAGAAATGATTAGTGATTATCCCATTACACAAGAATAAAAGACCAAAGGAAATGAGTGACCTACCTCCAATTGCCATGACTTCAGCTCTAATGACATGTTCGGAGCACAACCTACTCAAATCCAAACTGATGGGCAAGGAGGGTAGAGGATGCCCTGTTAGTCATGCTAAGCAATACCATTGAAGGCTTTGAGTAAGTTCACATCTACTTAAGATTTTATAAATAGGTTTTATCTGTGTGTTCAATACTATTTAGCTTCATCAGCTGTCAGCAAAGAAGATGTCACTTTACTGTCATATTTAATAATGAAAAGTTGCAAGGTGCCTGCCACTCTATTGTATATAAGCTATGTTACCTGTATATTTAAAAATACTTAACATCTCTTGCCCTACATGTTCCTTTAGCATCTTTCCTCTTTCTCCTTGTGTGTCTGTACTTTTCTTGACCAACTGAGCCTCTTGTTGAGCACATTCCCATGAAGCCTGATTCACAGCCTGATGTCATTTCAAGGACTTCTGTTTGCTTTTATACTTCCTGACTTTGAAGGTGACTCTCCTCATGCCTCAATGTATGTCTGGTGTGTCTCCACATGTGTATTACTCCACATGTGTCTCACACTTGCTCTTCCTCTTTCAATCTCATCACCAAAGCCAAACAGACCAATCAGACTAAAGCCAAATTGACTGATCAAATTGTTTTGAAGAACTGCAACACACACACAGACCAAAGCCTGCACCAATGTAGATTAAAAATACTGCATGATATAAGGTCATTTGTAGTTCAACACAAACTATAATCACCAAATGAAAATGAACAAATGGCATATTTACATAATAAAAAATTAGACTGTTTTTTAATAACCGAATGTATATTATGGAAACCTAAGGTACATTTCATGTTGTGCTTGTTTTTATTGTGTGATGTTCATTATTTATGTGAATATTGCCAGACCCCAATTCCCTAGTGTAGACTGTGCTGTACAAGGAGGTGGAGGATTCTTTTGAGCAGAGTAAGGGAAAGTGTTAAATCAAAGATACTAAAGAAAAACAGAGTTGTGTCGCACTTGAAGGTTGTCATGATTTGGCTGACAACTCTGATTCTTTTGACTTCTCCTTGATCTTTTAAACTTTTTTGAACATCATTTCCATGTTTTTGAAGACAAAGGAATCAGTTGGTTATATCTATTTTTTACTTCAAAGTGATTTTAACAATGTTGAAAATGAATTGCATTCTTAATGTGGTGCTGTTTTGTTTTCTTATTGTTATGCCAATCCCAAGTGGGGCTGAGAGAGGTGTAAAGGATTAGGAAATGAATGGACCAAATTCATAATCAATAACCAGCAAGGACCAGAGTGTCAAAGCCATAACATAATTCAGAGTCGTAGTCTTAGGAGATAGCAGGGATTCAAAAAGCAAAGAGTTATCCACAAACCCAGATTAAACCGTGCCGACCTTTAAACCATGTTGCATTAACAGCATTAAAGGTTGTGACCTCTGTGACCACACCCACAGCACTTGGTAGTAGTGTCTTAGCAATCGGATTCACAAAATGGTGAAAACAAAATGGTGTGCAGACTTCTCAAAACAATATGTTAAATAAAATAAACTTCTCTAAAACAATAACCATAAAGAAATCAACCAACCCAAAATGTTTCTTATTAATCCAAACCATAAATAAAGTGCAGTAAAAATGTATTCAAGGACAATAAAGGTCTTAACAAAAGCTAGCCATTACATTTATGAATGTTGCCATTTTTGTTGATGACTACTATGCAGTTACTAGGCAAGACGATTTGGAATGTGTGGGACAAGACATCATCAATGTGATTATATAAAAGTCAGCATGTGCATTTCCCCCGTCATCTGAGATTTCAGATTCCTCTTAAGAAATGGTTTTAGTGACCTATCTTACAATGGTGTGAAAAACTATTTGCCCCCTTCCTGATTTCTTATTCTTTTGCATGTTTGTCACACAAAATGTTTCTGATCATCAAACACATTTAACCATTAGTCAAATATAACACAAGTAAACACAAAATGCAGTTTTTAAATGATGGTTTTTATTATTTAGGGAGAAAAAAAAATCCAAACCTACATGGCCCTGTGTGAAAAAGTAATTGCCCCCTGAACCTAATAACTGGTTGGGCCACCCTTAGCAGCAATAACTGCAATCAAGCATTTGCGATAACTTGCAATGAGTCTTTTACAGCGCTCTGGAGGAATTTTGGCCCACTCATCTTTGCAAAATTGTTGTAATTCAGCTTTATTTGAGGGTTTTCTAGCATGAACCGCCTTTTTAAGGTCATGCCATAGCATCTCAATTGGATTCAGGTCAGGACTTTGACTAGGCCACTCCAAAGTCTTCATTTTGTTTTTCTTCAGCCATTCAGAGGTGGATTTGCTGGTGTGTTTTGGGTCACTGTCCTGTTGCAGCACCCAAGATCGCTTCAGCTTGAGTTGATGAACAGATGGCCGGACATTCTCCTTCAGGATTTTTTGGTAGACAGTAGAATTCATGGTTCCATCTATCACAGCAAGCCTTCCAGGTCCTGAACCAGCAAAACAACCCCAGACCATCACACTACCACCACCATATTTTACTGTTGGTATGATGTTCTTTTTCTGAAATGCTGTGTTCCTTTTACGCCAGATGTAACGGGACATTTGCCTTCCAAAAAGTTCAACTTTTGACTCATCAGTCCACAAGGTATTTTCCCAAAAGTCTTGGCAATCATTGAGATGTTTCTTAGCAAAATTGAGACGAGCCCTAATGTTCTTTTTGCTTAACAGTGGTTTGCGTCTTGGAAATCTGCCATGCAGGCCGTTTTTGCCCAGTCTCTTTCTTATGGTGGAGTCGTGAACACTGACCTTAATTGAGGCAAGTGAGGCCTGCAGTTCTTTAGACGTTGTCCTGGGGTCTTTTGTGACCTCTCGGATAAGTCGTCTCTGCGCTCTTGGGGTAATTTTGGTCGGCCGGCCACTCCTGGGAAGGTTCACCACTGTTCCATGTTTTTGCCATTTGTGGATAATGGCTCTCACTGTGGTTCGCTGGAGTCCCAAAGCTTTAGAAATGGCTTTATAACCTTTACCAGACTGATAGATCTCAATTACTTCTGTTCTCATTTGTTCCTGAATTTCTTTGGATCTTGGCATGATGTCTATCTTTTGAGGTGCTTTTGGTCTACTTCTCTGTGTCAGGCAGCTCCTATTTAAGTGATTTCTTGATTGAAACAGGTGTGGCAGTAATCAGGCCTGGGGGTGGCTACGGAAATTGAACTCAGGTGTGATACACCACAGTTAGGTTATTTTTTAACAAGGGGGCAATTACTTTTTCACACACGGCCATGTAGGTTTGGATTTTTTTTCTCCCTAAATAATAAACACCATCATTTAAAAACTGCATTTTGTGTTTACTTGTGTTATATTTGACTAATGGTTAAATGTGTTTGATGATCAGAAACATTTTGTGTGACAAACATGCAAAAGAATAAGAAATCAGGAAGGGGGCAAATAGTTTTTCACACCACTGTATTATTATATTCTGGTAGAAAATTCTTCTCTTCTTTCACTTCATTTAACAACTCTTCATTTTTGTTCTGATTTCCTGCCCCTTTCTGGCTATGAAATCCTGTACAGTATCCCGATTTCAATCTTTAATTCAGGTCCTGAGCTTTGGTTATTTGCTTCACGTCTTCACAGTTTTGATCTTTTGTTTGCTATTTTGGCTTTGCAAATTATCCCAATTAACTTTTCATTTAAAACTTCTTTCTCTACCCAAGGGTGAGAAGAGGACCAGATGAGACCTAGTCAAAATCAGAAATGAGTTGAAACGCTAATGATAAAACCTTCTTGCAACAAATCCTAATCACAAACCAGATATCAAAATCAGAGAGAAGATAGTACGACTGGAAACCAGACATTCAAGAAGGAAATGCATGCTACATTTGATAGTGTTTTTATCCAAATCATGGATATAGAATGAGTCTTTGTGGGAAATTTTAAGGGTCACTGTGATGATGCAGTGATGTCCAAAGCAACATTCTATGCCAATGTTCTACGATAAATGCAAAAAAAAAAATGTATAAGAGGATGAAAAGTGGAAAAGCAGTCAATATACCAGTGGAGGCATGGAGATGTTCAGGTGAGATGGCAGTAGCGAGAAGGTACCTGGAGAGTGGAGAAAAGTATATTAGAACCAGTTTTCAAGAATAAGGGAAATGTGCAGAGCTGCAGTAACTACAGGGGTATAACATTGATCAGCCACATCATGTACATCAAGATATGGGATAGAATGATGGATGCTAGGCTGAGAGGAGAAGTGGCGATCTGTGAGCAGCAATATGTTTTCATTCTCTCTCTCTCACACAGGCGGAAGCACGAGCGTAGCAGCGAGCGGAAGCACCGAGCAGAAGCACCGAGCAGCGGCGTCTCCCACAGGCACGTAACCCTTTGCAAACACCCGAGCAAGTTCATCGGAAGTAAAGCCGGCAGCTGACCAGAAGAAATAACCGGCAGTGAGAAACTTGAAGCCGACGGTCTCTGAAGCAGAAAGCACTTAAGTAAACTACAGAAAACGGAGAAGATGACATCAATACTAAACGTAAGTTCTATCTGCTCTCTGCCCGTTGAGGGCACGTTTATATGTTGTGTGTCCTGCAGCATGTACAGTTCAGGTTTTCCGGCCGACATTGTAGACAGCTTCACCTGCCAAAAGTGTTTAGTTAATTTAGAGTTGGTCGGGAAAATACGCGAATTGGAGGACCGCGTTAGGAATCTGATAGCGATTAGGCAAACCGAAAATTGGATCGACTCGGTTTGTTTAGACAATTCGGCTACATCTGATTTGGCTTCAGTCTCTCCTGGCCCCACTGTAGTCAGTGCATGGCCAAAGTCAGCAGCACCAATTCAGCCACAGGGCGAGTGGGTAACAGTAAGACGGGGGTCTAAGAACCCAAAATGTAGTCCCCCGGCACCCAGGTCACCAATTCGGACCCAGAACAGATTCTCAGCACTCCGCAGCGCGCCTGTGGAAACTGAGAATAAGTAAGTGCTCATAATTGGCGATTCCATAGTGCGGAATGTTAGAATTCCAAACTATGTTAAACCAGCAGTTCATGTTAAGTGCCTCGCAGGGGCCAAGATTTCTGGCATAGAGGCCGCATTGGACCATGTCGCCGACGATGAAGTATCTACCTTATTGCTGCATGTCGGCACTAATGATATTTATTCACAGCAATCTGAGGTATTAAAGAGGAACTTCATCTCTCTTTGCATCAAAGCTAAAATAAAATGTCGGAATTTAGTTGTATCTGGCCCCTTACCAAGATTACATAGAGGAGATGTGATTTATAGCAGATTGCATTCCCTTCACTGCTGGCTAGAAACCTGGTGTGCAAACAAAAGCATAGCGTTTGTGAACAATCGGGATGATTTTTGGGAAAGGCCTGGATTTTTCAGAAGAGATGGTCTTCATCCTAACTGGAGGGGATCTTATGTATTATCCCAAAATATGGCAGCAAAACTGCCTGGTTGACTGATTAGAGCACCATCCAGGCTGCAGTCATGTGATCTTAAATCACAGGCTGTTGTTTATCCCACCTGTTACTTTCCTGAAGCTGTTACCCATAATCCTTGTCTTGGGGCATCCAGTAAATTTAGTCTTGATACAAACCTTAAATTAATTGATAACCAAAAAATAAGGTGTATAATTAGACCAAGGGATAAAACCAGACCCTCCACCAGGGGCATCTGTAATAGAAATTTACTACAAATTAAAACAAAAAGTATATCACCAATTCAGAAAGAAGCATACAGTTTTAAATGCTGCTTATTGAACATTCACTCTCTTGGCACTAAAGCTGTTTTGGTAAATGATATTATATTAAGTACAAAATCTTATCTGTGTCTTCTCACCGAAACCTGGCTTAGTAAATGTGACACTGTCCCCCTAGCTGAGGCGTCACCAGATGGATACTCGTTCCTTCATAAGTCTAGAGATTCAGGTCGAGGAGGGGGCCTTGGAATAATTCATTGTAACAAAATGCAAATCACTTCTAAAAATTTAGGCAACTTTACATCCTTTGAAGCATTCATTTTAAATATTAAAACAGATTCCAACACAATTATAGTGCTAGTCTATAGACCACCAGGGCCATATTCATTGTTCATGTCTGAATTTAGCAACCTTTTATCTGACTTGGCTATAAATTATGATCACGTAGTACTGATGGGAGATTTTAATGTACACATTGATGTGGAAACTGACACTTTTACCAAATGTTTTACTTATTTGTTAAATTCAGTAGGATTTTGTCAGAATGTCAAAGGTCCAACTCATAATCATAACCACACATTAGATTTAATTATAACTTACAAAGTTGAAATTCAAAATTGAATTATTACTCCATTAAATGAAGTTATTTCTGATCACTACTTAATTACATTTGATTTGGTCCTGCCCTTGCCAACACACTCCCAGATTAAAACAAAGACAGTGCGACATCTAGATTGTAATTCTGCTTCAAAATTTATAGATACTTTGAGTAAGTCGAGTGTAATTGTGGAAAACCATTTAGATCAGTTAACATCAAATGTAAACACGGAAAACAATTTAGATGAGCTAACATCACATTATAATGTGACCTTGAGAGATGCTCTGGACACAGTGGCTCCCCTTAAAACAAAAGTGATCAAAGCACATAGAAACTCTCCCTGGTTTAATGAAAACACTCGAGCTCTTAAATTAGAGTGTCGAAAACTGGAACGCAGATGGAGAACAACAAAGCTACAGGTCTTTCAAATTGCATGGACAGAGAGTGTTAATAAATATAAAAAAGCCCTCTTTAAAGCTCGGTCAGAATATTATTCTACATTAATAGATAGCAATAATAAAAATCCTCGTGCACTGTTTAGAACAGTGGCTAAATTAACAAATGGAAATTCAGATCAACAGTGCAAAATACCAACAGACATTAGCAGTACAGACTTTATTAACTTCTTCAATGAGAAAATTAAAAATATAAGATCCCAGATCTCTGCATCACAGTACAAACCAAATACTAGCTTAGCAGACCCTGTCTCACATTGCACTCAGCACTTTAGTAATTTTAATCCTGTAACTGAGCAGGAAGTCTTAAGTTTAATTTCTAAAATGAAGCCCACTACTTGTTCCCTAGATCCAGTGCCAACAAAACTAGTAAAAAGTGCAATGGATGTTCTTGCAGCGCCTATCCTAAACATTATCAATAGTTCATTATTGCATGGCACAGTACCTGATGCACTAAAAGTGTCAGTCATTAAACCATTACTTAAAAAGTCAGACCTTGACCCACATATACTAAATAATTATAGGCCTATTTCAAATTTACCGTTTCTCTCTAAAATACTAGAAAAAGTAGTCGCCAGCCAGCTTCAGACACACCTTACGCATTACAATTTATTTGAGAAATTCCAGTCTGGTTTTCGCACTGGTCATAGAACAGAAACGGCACTAACACGGGTTGTAAATGACATTCTGATATCCTCTGATGAAGGAAACTCAACTGTAATTATGTTGTTGGACTTAAGTGCAGCATTTGACACCATCGACCATTCTATTTTACTGCACAGGCTAGAAAATGATGTTGGGCTTACAGGCACCGTGTTCGCTTGGTTTAGTTCTTACTTATCAAATCGATTCCAATATGTACAGAAATGTGCTGACAGTACTCCATCATTATACACAGAAGTTCAATATGGTGTCCCGCAGGGCTCAGTACTGGGACCTTTACTGTTTTCACTTTACATGCTTCCACTGGGATCTCTCATTAGGAAACATAATGTTAATTTTCACTCGTATGTAGATGACACCCAGTTATACCTTTCATTTAAATCAAATGAAGTTTCTCCAATGTTGTCTTTAATTAGTTGTGTTAGTGAATTAAAGGAGTGGATGAATAAGAACTACTTGTCTTTAAATACAGATAAAACAGAGATGTTAATTGTTGGAGGGAATGATGCTGATCACAATAATATTTTGTCATCATTTAACTCAATGGGAATCCCAGTCAATTTTACTGAATCAGCCCACAATCTAGGAGTTATCTTTGACTCTAGCATGTCATTTAAAGCGCATATTACAAAGTTGTCCAAAACATGTTTCTTCCATCTTAAAAATGTTAGGAAATTAAGGCGCTTTTTAAATAAACAGGATTCTGAGAAACTAATTCATGCATTTATCTCTAGTAGGATTGACTACTGCAATGCGGTGTTCACTGGATGTTCAAACTGTTCTTTATACAGCCTCCAGTTAATCCAAAATGCGGCTGCGAGAATTATTACAAGAACAAGAAAATACGAACACATAACTCCAGTTCTTAAATCCTTACACTGGCTCCCGGTTAAGTTTAGGGCAGATTTCAAAATCCTTCTTTTAACATATAAAGCATTAAATGGTCGAGGTCCGGCTTACTTGTCTGAACTTATCATGACTTACAAACCAGAGCGCACATTAAGATCTCAAGATGCCGGTCTGCTTATGATTCCATGGATTAATAAAATAACAGTGGGGGGTCGAGCTTTTAGTTACAGGGCCCCTAAACTGTGGAATGGTCTGCCTGCTACTGCCTGCTGCTATAAGAGATGCCCCTTCGGTCTCAGCTTTTAAATCCCGGCTGAAGACTCACTACTTCAGTTTAGCACATCCTGACTAGAGCTGCTGATTAACTGTACAGACTGCATCTCTGTTGTTAGTCATTAGCACTTAAACATAAGTAACATGACAGTTATAATTGTATACTAACCCTCACTTATTCTGTTTTTCTTCTCGGTACTCAAATGTGGCACTTGGTGCCACAGCCCACCTGCCAAGTTGTTTTGCCTGCCTAAGGAAAAGTCATCCCAGATGGAGGATCGCAGGAATCGTGGGAGAGAGGGGTCCTTTCATCGGATTGGCTGGCCCAGCACTGTTTCAGCTGTGGAATGGCCAAATGGGGGAGGCAGCTTGAAGGATGAGGTCTCCAGGACTCTATACAAATACAAATCTTATTATGGGATATATCATCTACTGTTAAATTCTGCTCTGTACTTCTAAAATTTATATTTTTTATTTCTTACTATATTGAGAAATTGTTCTGTGTACTGTACTGTATTGTATTGTATTGACCCCCTTCTTTTGACACCCACTGCACGCCCAATCTACCTGGAAAGGGGTCTCTCTTTGAACTGCCTTTCCCAAGGTTTCTTCCATTTTTCCCTACTAGGTTTTTTTGGGAGTTTTTCCTTGTCTTCTTAGAGAGTCAAGGCTGGGGGGCTGTCAAGAGGCAGGGCCTGTTAAAGCCCATTGCGGCACTTCCTGTGTGATTTTGGGCTATACAAAAATAAACTGTATTGTATTGTATTGTATGCCAGGAAAGAGTATTACAGATGTTTGCTTTAAGAGTGTTGATGGAAATTACAGAGAAGGTCAAAAGGAATCTCATTGCGCATTTGTGGACTTGGAGAAAGTGTATGGCAGGGTGCCAATAGAGGAGTTATGGTACTGGATGGTGCAGGATATGCATAAGGACAGCGTGACTGCGGTGAGGTGTGCAGTAGGAATGATAGCCTGGTTCAAAGTGACAATGGGATTACATCAAGGATGTAATCCTGAGCCCTTTCCTAGTTGCAGTTCTGATGGACAGGTTGACAAATGAGGTCAGACAGGAGTCTTTGTGGACTGTGATGTTCACGGATGACATTGTGATCTGCAGTGAGAGTAGACAGCAGATTAAGATGAACCTGGAGAGGTGGAGGTACACACTGTAGAGAAGGGGAATGAGAGTCAGTAGGAGTAAGACAGCGTACATGTGTGTGAATGAGAGGGAAGGTAGTGGAAAGGTGAGACTGCAAGAAGCAGAGCTGTTGAAAATAGATTAATTTAAATACTTGGGTTCAACAGTCCAAAGCAACAGAGAGGGTAGGCAGGGTGGACTGGGTGGAGAAGAGTGGCAGGAGTGATTTGTGATAGAAGAGTACCTGCAAGAGGGAAGGTCTATAAAATGGTAGTGAGACCAGTTATGTTGTATGGTTTGGAGATGGTGGCACTGACTAAAAAGACAGGAGGCAGAGCTGGCAGTGTCAGAGTTGAAGATGATACGTTTCACACTCAGAGTAACAAGGGTAGACAGGATTAGGAATGAGTATTTTAGAAGGATAACACAGGTACAACAGTTTGTGACCAAGTGAGAGAGGCTAGATTGAGATGGTCTGGGCATGTACAGAGGAGAGATAAGTGGTACATCAGGAAAAGAATGTTGGAACCACCAGGCAAGAGGAAAAGAGGAAGGCCAAAGAGGAGGTTTTTGGATGTGGTGAGGGAGGACATGAAGGCAGTCTGTGTGGCAGAAAATGCTGTTAAAGTTCACGGATAGATGGAGATAGATGATCCACTGTGCCAAACCCTAAATGGGAGCAGCTGAAAGAAGAAAAAAGAAGACAGAGAATTGATTTATTATTGTATTCAGGAAATATTATAATACAGGGAAACAAGACAGAAAAGTTCTAGAGAAAACGCAAACCATATTCCCACATATTTTTTGTTCTAAAAAATTATTTTAAGAGAAAAAAATTCTCAAATTGAACAAATTAAAACACTTCTACTGCCCAGTAAAAGCAGTGCAAAGGTCCCTATTAATGACAAAATAAAGAAGCCTAGTCCTCAGCCTACAATAGCGTGCTTCACTTATACAGCACAATGGAAGCTGGAATTAGCAAAAAATAAATTAATATTTATTGACACTACATGTAGAACAGATAAACACTGAAATTAACAAATAAGCAGTAGCCCGAGCGACAATAATACAATAAGCCAAAGAGCCGGCTTACTTTGCGACAAGACCCAAGACACTAATTGAGCTCAAGGTTGCACTCTTCACTGTGGAAAGAATTTGTAAATTAGAGTAGATATTTCAAATGAGACTAGATAGCTAGTGTGTCAGTCTTGTAAGATTCTTTTTCAGTATAAGGCACACAAGGACAGCAGACTTTGAACTTTAGATATTAATACTAATAAATCCTGTGATGTCTCAAGTAGGTTCTGTAACAATAAACTTGCAACAAAAAGCATGAGTCATGAGCATGTTGGGTAAAATTACACTTTTTATTGCAAAGAATTTGTGTCTGCTCTTAAATTAGCAAACATCTATTAGACTGCAAGGCAGCATAATGCTGCCACCTCATAGATCCAGTCAGTGAAGATCTGCAAAAATGTGCTGCTTGGGTTAACTGATAGTTTCAAACTGGCTTTGTGTGAGCTTGAGATTGTATATGTATGAGTGAGCCCTGGAATGGACTGGTATCTTTAAAGGGCATCAACCCAGTCTGAATTGGATCAGGAAGGATTGAAAATGTTAGGTTATATTAGACTGCTGCACTTATGTTCACTTCTACAAATGTACATTAAATTTGTTTGAATGAACTGTGCATTTTTTATATATTCATTACTAGTTAGATTTCTATGTTTTTGGGGAAGGGGAGTTAACATTACCATCTAATGAAGTCTGGTATAGTTAAGGTGCAGTCTAGAAAGCTCACAGTTTTCAGAAATAGTCTCTACATGACTAATTACTCCTTTAGCTCACACTACAAGGAACTCCCTTTTGAGCTAGATGGTGCAGGTTCGCAGCTGAGCACCAGCAGTTTACCACAGTGCAACAGTGAAATCTTCGAACTGAGATGTTTTGTGGTGTGATTCCATGGCAATTCAAAAGCATATTTTAGTTCTGCCATTAACACAAGACAGTATCAAGCACTTGTAAATATCTCACTCATTTAGTTTGTCATTCCATGGAAAGCATGTGGGAGGAAGTGGTGATTACCCCAGGCAGTACAGTACATTGATCAGAACATTACGAAATGGTAATTCCAAAAATGACAGTTAATTATTAACTATAAGAGTTACATACTTACCAAGTGGCTAATTTATATATAATGCCCTTAAAAATTGATGATTCAGAGCAGTTGCCTTTATGTTGGTTCTGGAAGTATTTCCGGTGCCACCGCATTACACCAAGCAAGCACTTCCTGGTCAGCTGGAACCTCCTTAAACTGGAGAAGTTCTTTCCCAGCTGCTCCCCCCAGCAGCACCCAAGTACCCCAACAGGGCTTACCCTCAGGACTACAGCTCCTACTGTATGTTCCCTTGCAGGTGTTTAAATAGGAGCTCCACCACAGGGATCCTGCCATCCAGTGTATTAGGTGAATACATGGCCCCAAGAAGCCTCTCTCTGTCTTTCGGTTATTATAATCTTCTGGCTGGTGAAAGGTCTCAGCAAACAACCTGTCTGGAATTGCTGTCCATCAATGACCTTCCATTATAAAGGCTTCCCAGCTGGGTAAGGAACCATCCATTGGACTAGAATACCAGCCATCTTGTGTCACCTGTGACATATTATTTATTATTTTTCACATCGTTCCAAGGATGTGCTGTATAGTGGTAGTATTTTATTATGAACTCTGTACCGCAATATGTATTGAATGTGGATTAAGTTTATCAACTCATGTCTAGTAAGGATGTATATGGGAGGTGTTTGGGGGCAAAAATGTACCATGCCTCAGGCAGCATTATTTAACTCGCCGGACTTGTAACCCTCCATACACTTTGTTGATCTGCTTTAGCCAGAATTACAGAAAGCTGATGACTTCCCCATCCAGAGTTCCAATGCTAATTCCTAAACTGGAATAAATGAGTTTCATAATAGATGTACCAATGGAAACACAATGGCTCATTACAAAAGCAGCAATTTTATATTCCGTGATTATCAAGTATTACACTGCATAGGATGCAATTCACCATGAACATATATTAAACTTAATTTTTGAGCTCAATGAATAAGTTCTGCACAATGACCAATTATAAAGTCAAATAGGTGGTGGCATCTTAACCATTTACTCGAGGCCTGGTTCCAATCAAACATAACAGGAACCAAATTATTTACATTGCATCACTAAAACACAGTTTGATCGGGATCTAAAACTATTTGCAGAGCCTTTAAATATGTTCAAAGTTGCTGCTATCATGAGTGAAAATCAAATCTAACCTTTAAATATGAATTTAGAGGAACAAAATAACAAAGTTACAGTCATTAAAAAGCATTACATCTGGACTGACAAAATGGGTCTTTTTATACTGCAAAGGTGAGCGAGTGTATAGTGATAAAATGCCATTCTCATTTTGTGACCTAAAATACTAAAATATAATCACATAAACATGTGTACGTTGTATAACACTACCTCGTTCTGATTTTAATGTCAAACTTAATCGCTTTCTGACTTTTTCAGACCTCTTAATCCCCTTTGGATTTGCCATAGTTATCCAATTAACCTTTTATAATAAAAGACATAGTGAGTGTGAATGGACTATTGGTAATAAAAATGTACCATAACAACTCTGGAAAGGTATAACTGCTCCCACAATAAAGAAAGGAATACGATGTAAAGGTCAGGTCCGGTGTAATATAATGGGGAAAAAAGAAACTACTGACTTGTGTGTACAGTGCATTCCTTCCTGGTCTAAGCATTTAGCCTATTCATTTAAATTTACCAATGTTATATAATTTATTCATAATGCCCATTGCACCCGAACAGAAATATAACGCTCATAATCTTCACTGTCTTATCCACCTAACGTGGCCTACAGTACATTACTAATAAAGTATAACTAGAGCAATAAGAGGAAGGTTCTAGTGTGTAGTGTGGATAGAAAACAACACAATGACCCAACACACACCACAAATAAAAATAACCTTCCTGTTTCCTGGGTCTTCTTATAGTGGAGGGCAAGAATGGGTCTCCCTGAAATCAGTCCCCACAGAAGTCACACCAAGTACTCACATATGACTATCTACTCCTTTAAGTGACACTTTAACTGGACAGATAAGTGAGTATGTCTGGTTCCACATACATCAGTTGTGGCATCTAGAGGGACCTATTAAGCCAAATTCAAATATTGCCTGAAAGCCAAAAATAACAGAAAAGAAAAATCTGTTCCTATATGCAAGAGTTTTACTATATCAGTATGTCCGGTACCTCCACATCAATCAGATGCTACACACATTCTACTGATCACATGCGATGCAGGGGGATTTCCAAACCCAAAGGGCCCCCTCATCAGACCTCCATAAAGCCAACCAAAACATATATATTTTTGTTGAAAACAGAAAAAATATTTTGTGCATTTTTAATCTAAAAATTTAAACAATGAGGTAATGGAGTGTCACTTTGTGCATTACCAGCAATATATGGATATCCACAGTAATTCTTGAAGTCTGCCTAAGTTAGCAAGTACAGAACAAAGATTTGTCATTATAAGAAAAAGAATCTAAACACTGCTCAATGCAAGACATAAGCCACAAAAAGCCACTGCCAAACTACACCACAGATAACATTTACTTTTAAATCATCAGTGGAAGTTGGAGTTGGCGAAATGCTGCCAGTGTTGTCAACAGAGCAGACTAGTGTATGTCAGGTAAACTGGGCACTACAGCGAGCGGGACAGAAGAGACCCCTTCTCACTGCCAGTCTCGTCCCATTGCAGATGACCATGAGCCTATTCATAAAGATGTACCAAGTGACATGACAGCCGCTGACCCAGGAAGAAATAACAATACGTAGTACTTAAACTGTGTCACACACGTGCGCATGGGTGGCAGCTAAAGGGCGTGAATGAAAGTAATTCCATGCTAGACCAAGGGGTGGTGATGTACACTGATTTTTTTCTCACTTCTCTGTAGACCAGTTATGGAAAATTCCACCTGGCCCCAATGACGCCACTTCTGGTCCTGGGCCCAATGACACCACTTCTGGTCCTGGGCCCAGTGACATCACTTTTGGTTCTGGGCCTACTGATGATGTCATTTCTGGCCCCGGCCCAAATGACACCACTTCCGGTTCCTGTCCCACTATTGACATTACTTCCTCTGGTCTCCCTTAAAGTCCCCATCTTTGTGCCAGCAAATCAGTTCAGTTATGGACTCCAACCTGTACAGATCTGTACCTTGAATCTATCCATTTGCAGCCAGGAACAATATAGAGGTGGCTGCCCCAAATCTTTTTTTTGTGTGACTCTTTGTCGTACTTCTGTCAACAGAAATAAGTAAATAATAACACTGGGGCCTCAAAATGTTTAATATGCTGACACCAACAGTAGTTTTTCCCAAAATTACAATACACAGGCCATGCATAGCACAAGCTTAATATAATTTTGACTCTGAAAGAATGACTGCTTGAATAGTTTCTAACTTCATCGTTTAGGCAGGCAAGTTTGAGGTACAGTAGAACATCCATGTAGTGCTCATCTAGGGGCAGATGAAAAAAAAGTGTTAAATGCACAAACAGATTTCTCAGGATCCCTTTAGAACAGACCTGCATTCACTGTGTTTAGGGTTTTTTTTTTAATTTTCCATTCAGTTATTTTTATAATTATTAGCGTCCTGACTAGTCCTGTTGTCATTTTGTTGTTACAGATCGTTACTCCTTCTCATGAATGACACTGTGCTGTTGATAGCAACTGCACCGCTGTTAAACCACCAGTGCCCGCAGCACATTAAAATCAATAAAAGGCTACATTCACACTGTGGCTCAAATAATTTTTTCTTGCATCTGATGTATTTAGAGAATTTTAATTAGATGTGGAATCAAACTTTTCAGTTAAGTATTTAAACTACTCTCGTAAGGACTGTTTGCAGCCACACCCTCCCCATTCCCAGTCCTGTCTCCAGTCCTGTCTGCCACATATTTCTCTATACTGATCAATCACTTGCAATGATAAATGCGCTCAAACCAACAGCTCTGATCTTCCTTTCCTGTTTCACTTCCTTGCCATCATGACCCGCAATGAAACAAAATGAAGTCGCACAACAACTAATATCTCTCTATCTGCAGCATCTATCTGACACAATTGTTTAATTAATTTTGCGCATGTGGAGCACATTCAGGACAGACATCTCTACTTGCATTAGATATGATTAGATAGATAGATAGATAGATAGATAGATAGATAGATAGATAGATAGATAGATAGATAGATAGATAGATACTTTATTAATCCCAATGGGAAATTCACATTCTTCAGCAGCAGCATACTGATACAATAAATAATATTAAATTAAAGAATGATAATAATACAGGTGAAAAAAAAAACAGACAATAACTTTGTATAATGTTAAATGTTAACGTTTACCCCCCCTGGTGGAATTAAAGAGTCGCATAGTTTGGGGGAGGAACGATCTCCTCAGTCTGTCAGTGGAGCAGGACAGTGACAGCAGTCTGTCGCTGAAGCTGCTCTTCTGTCTGGAGATGACATTATTTAGTGGATGCAGTGGATTCTCCATAATTGATAGGAGCCTGCTGAGCGCCCTTCGCTCTGCCACAAAAAAATAGAAAACAAAAACCAAGATTGTTGCTTTTAGCTGAAAGACACATGCTTTTTCAGAAATCGGTTGTTTTATGCTTAATGATAGTATCCAAAAAATGTCAACCTTCTTAGCATTATGTTTATTTAGCTCCAGAGAAATTAGCCAAAAATGTTGAATTTTTCTTAACAAGGAAAACTTTTATCATGTGTAACAGAAACATGTTAACACCAAAATGTGAACATAACATAGTAGGGAATATGTGTCTAGTATTCACTGCTGTAGTGATGCAGATTTAGTATATATTCTTCATTTGATATCATTTGAAACAGCCACCAACTCAGAGCTTGATACTGCAGTTGGGACAGTTGAAGTGTGCTTCTTTGCATAATTTTCTTATAATATTTTTTTCTGTTGCTTGCTCATAAGAGGGTATAATGTCAGTGCTTCAGTAACCCAGTTGGGTTATTGTAGGCTCCTACAGTGCAAAGCTTAGCAGCTTCCACATTTTCTCTGACATGAACATTGACAGTTGCTGCATTGTGAACAGTGCTTAGGGGGGAGAGCATCTTTGATCACAATCATTTTGCCTTATTGCCACACCAGGCGTATCATGGCGGTTCAGTCATATATGATGTATACATCAGTTTCACACTCTGTGTAAATGTCTGCTGACCAATTCACATTGTCATCACTTTCACTTAATTCAACTAATGGTTCCGTTTCATTTTGTTCTAAAACTGGCTTTACAGCCTTTCGTCGACACACCACTGTGTATTTTGGTTGACTGTTTGGCTCCACCCATGAATATTATATTTAGGAAATGATTTTTTTTTTTTGCAGCATGACACTTTATGCACTAGATGGCAGCCTTATTTAAGCTTAACGGTGTAATTGGGTCATAACAGCTTAACCAGAGAGACATTTGTTTACGGCAAATTTTTATGTAGAATTCTTGGGTCAATGCCAAAGAGATTAAATGTTTAAATACACTAAATAGGCAAACATTAAATTGGGGTTTTAGTGTAAATGCCCTTTCTCAGTGTGAGGATCAACCTCTACCATTGCTGGAAGGCTCACATGTTTTTTGAGCTTTATTCTCATTGCATCTTGCATCATACCTAAACATATATGTAAATACATGTAAAATGAACTGTGTGAGAGTAAATGCATTATATATGTGCAAGAACTGAATTAAGTCATCTTGGCTGCTCAGTAGTCAGCATTAATCAGTCCACTAAGATAAATTCTGGAAGAAGCGATAGCTTTTCCAAAATAAAGAACTCTACTACTTTGTGTTGGCACCCCCTACCCTAGGAAATACTTTGGAATTAGCTGGCTCCTCTGCAATATATGACTCATGTTTTATGCATGTTGGAGGCTTGGCTAGAACAGTATACATGTACAGTATAATATAATACAATCTGATTGTTTTTTCTTTATGCCCTGCTTTGTTTTTCAAGCTACACCATTGAGATTTGGCACACAAGTACTTCTAATCATGTCAGGTTTTCACATATAAATTGCAATAATGACGGTTCATATTCTTGCCTCTCAATCAAGAAATCCAGGTTTAATTCCTGCCCATTAAATTTACATTTTTGTTTAATTGGGAAATCCCCTCATTATTTCTGTCATGGTCCAAAGATCTCCAGAGTTATTTTGTAATTATTGGTTGCAAACATAATCTCTCACTATTATACCATTGCCATAATTGTTTCTGTATTGAATTTGAAGCTACATAAGTCAGGTTTTTGACATATAATTTTCAACATAAACCTGCAGTTAACTAAAATCTCATAGTAAATTAGGATCATTAATTGCATTTATTGTAAACACAATATTTTTTCTCACCTTAAATACACAGTGAAGTATTGAAACAATACACAGGCAAAGCCAGAAATGACAGAACTACAGAATTAAAATAGCAGACAGTATGAAATACTACAGTGTGATCTATTAAGTGCAGAGGTGGGTAGTAACGAGTTACATTTACTCCGTTACATTTACTTGAGTAACTTTTTAAAAAAATTGTACTTCTAAGAGTAGTTTTACTGCACCATACTTTTTACTTTTACTTGAGATACATTTGTGAAGAAGAAACGCTACTCTTACTCCGCTACACTGGCCAACACTCAAATCGTTACTTTTTTTCCATTAGATACGCTATATTTTTGCCAGAGAGAAGCTGCCAGTGGATCTACTGTATGACTGTTTCACCAATCAGACGTAGCAACAATAATCACATGGCTCCTTTCACAAATCAGACGTAGCCATGCAGTCTCAGGACCACACACAAACTGTGGCGGCATAGCGGCACAAACTCCTCACAGACAGCAGACAGGGAAAGAAAGAATACAAGTGGAACCTCGGTTTGCAAGCATAATTCGTTCCGGAAACATGCTCGCAATCCAAAGCACTTGTATATCAAAGCGAATTTCCCCATAAGAGATAATGAAAACTCAGATGATTCGTTCCACAACCCAAAACTATTCATATACAAAAAAAAAATACATAAAACAAATTAACCTGCACTTTACCTTTGAAAATAATCATGGCTGGTGTGAGTGAATTTCTAAACTCTTGTTTGATTTCACCCAGCGGGATGACATGCGGAAGAGCGTCCCGAAGCAACTGCAGGCACCCAGCGCTGTAGCAGTTCGCTGTAAAAGCGAATCCGAAAAGATCGCAGTCATGCTATAAGCACCTGCTGTTGATGGGTGATACAAGGAAGAAGGAACATTATAAATGCGCAGGGCACAGTATTATTTGACCACTAACATGGGCATGACCCTGCCTGACTCCTCTGTCTGTGTATGGGAGAGTGGCGATCCCGCTATAATAAACAACTGCGCTGTTCCTGTTTCAAGCTGAATAAAGATGGTGTCGTTAAAGTATTGAGACTCAGCTTCGTGTTTTGGGGTGCAAGATGGGGACTCACACGTCACAGCACACACACGTGGTCACAATGCTGTAGTAAACAGTATACGCTCGTACGGATGTTGACTATATGAGTGAGGCACACTGACTGACGATTGCCCACAATCCCATAGCGAGAGAGAGAAGAACCATTAGCTCAGTTGTGATCACGTGACGCTCGGCAGACAAAGCGTATACAGACTACTCGTATTGCAAGACCTCACTCGTTTATCAAGTCAAAATTTATTACAAATTTTAGCTCGTCTTGCAAAACACTTGCAAACCAAGTTTCTTGTAATCCAAGGTTCCACTGTACATGAAAAATGAGAGCCAACTCCTGCTGAAGCTTAACCATCACTTTACTGAGTGAAGAACAAGCACATTTTAACCAAACATGCACAGACACAGACAGTCGTGGTAAAGTGAGACTTCTTGTATGTGCACA
The DNA here is from genome assembly GCF_900747795.2 of Erpetoichthys calabaricus. Classification (NCBI taxonomy): domain Eukaryota; kingdom Metazoa; phylum Chordata; class Cladistia; order Polypteriformes; family Polypteridae; genus Erpetoichthys; species Erpetoichthys calabaricus. Next base: position 10,666,672 of record NC_041404.2, on the reverse strand, counting down.
AGCTGCCTTGTTCTAATGTTATTTTCTACTAGCTGATTACCCAGTGGCTTCGCTCACTGAGTGCAAGGGAAAAAAATAAAATGTAGTATTTATAAAATAAGTTTGTTAATTGCCAATTTTATTTTTCAACAAATAAAGAGTACTTACAATAACTTAGAAATCAATATAAACAACATTATTAACATCATTATCATATGAGAATATGAAGTAATATATAAGAAGCACATTGCATATAAATATAAAATTATTAAACAGTAAAATCTTCTTCTATACGCTACCGTGGCTGTTTGTTTGTCTGTCCAGGATTTTAAATCACCTGTAGCTCGCAAACTGTTTCACCTATTGACTAGTAATTTGGTACACATATACTACGTGACGTCTACTATCCGCTTTCGACGTGATGATTTTATTATTCTTTTTATGTTTATTTTATTGTAGAATCAACTCTCGGCAGCACGCAGCAGGGTGGCCGTGAGGCGCATGCATATGGGTGCCGTTCTCATTCCCTACCACCTTCGCTAATCATTCTTGAGGCTGATTGAAGACTTAAGTGCCAGATTAAGTGAAAGGTTAAAGAAAACTTACTAAGTAATTGCAACACAAAAACTAACTTAATCAGTTTTAACACGAAAAGGTGCCGATGAAAGAGAAGCAGCGGGCCACTAGGGTGGAGAAAAGAAGATCTGCTCAGGAAGCAGCAAGCACATCAACCTCTGAGCAAACGAATGCTAAACTTACAGAGAAAGGATGAATACTATGAATGCTCAAGTCAAGTGTATTCACTGCACGTTATCGTGCCGTGCGCCGTTACTGGTATTTTGATAAAAGAATTTGAACAACATATAAGAAGCGTACAAATTATTAAACAGTAAAACATTAACATTTAAGAAGTAAAGATACATTGAGCACTACTGCAGTGCTTTCGGGTATACTACATTTTTTGTTTGCCCATTACGTATATAAATGTATAAAATTTTTGGTTTAATGGTAATTGCAATGCCGAATGTGCTGTACGGCCTCCATCTAATAATGTAGAAGCGATTCCCCATGAAGCTACAGCCAGAGCTATGTCACCATTCGCTCTCTCGGCAAGAATCAGGTTTATTAAGAATGTTTTTCCTGTTCCTCTGTGGTCATACGTAATTTCCGTTTCAAATGCTCATACGTAATTTCCGTTTCAAACGCGAAAAGAATTTTATATACAGTATATAGAGCAGCTGTCCTATTTAGAGGGCAAGTGAATATACAGTATTATACTGTCAGTGTACAGGATATCTTGTCACTGTAAGTAGTTTGCAACTGTTCAAACATACATGTTACCTACTGTAGGTATTGGCTTCAAGAGCTTTGTTGTGAAAAACTGAGATTTGGAACTTTGAGTTATTTGTGCATCTTTATTTTGTAAAGATGTTATTTATTTTTACTCATTTTTTATTTTATTTCAAAATAGCAGAATTAGCACATTATTATATATTTTTGTCTGTCTTATTACAACATTTCTAAAAAAGAAATCATTTATTATGATCAGTTACTCAGTACTTGAGTAGTCTTTTCACCAAATACTTTTTTACTCTTACTTGAGTCATTTTTTGGATGACTACTTTTTACTTCTACTTGAGTAATATTATTTTGAAGTAACGCTACTCTTACTTGAGTACAATTTTTGGCTACTCTACCCACCTCTGATTAAGGGAGAAATAACACAGTGCGCTGGTTAGCATTTAACTTTTTCTTTAATTGGCCACTTCCTCACTATTTTTGTCATGACACCGGTGGCGTCATATTGTCCCCAGAGTTATTTATTGCAATTTTCTGTCCTTTGCACAAGAGAGAAAACTAATAATATTGTATATTAAATGTTTAGTTCATTTACAATAGTTAAATACTAAATGTAATACATTTAAAGGTAATAAACCTTGATAATATCCATCTGTTGTTTTCTATACCAGCTATTCATAGAAGGATCATGGGGAGTGTAGAGCCGGTCCCAGCAAGCAACTGGGTTCAATGTAGGAAAAATTCTGGGACAGGGTGCTAGGTCATTGCAGGGTGAACACATACACACACACATACACACCAGGGCAAATCTAACATCACCAAATCATGTAACCGGCATATCTTTGGTAGAAAACCCATGTTGACACAGAGAGAACATGAAAACTTTGTCTTCTTGTTCTATAGAGTTTGTAATTACTTTTTATCTTTCCACCTTTATATTTTCTCTTTGGGACACACCTGAGTAGCTCTGTTAGTATTTATAAACTGTAATTTATGGAAAAGTATTGCAGGATTGCATTGAGGCATAGAGACTTGTGCTTCTGCCTACACTTTCATAAATCTGGGTTTAATTCTCCATCTCTATGATATCTGCACAAACTCTTTCTGTTGCGTGCATTATGTGAATAATCTTCTGTTCTCTCATGTTTCACCCCACATCTTTGGAATGTATGAGTGTGTATGAATGTGTCTTTAAATAGACTATCATCTTATTTGATAACTGTATACTATTTCCTTGAATTTGAGGTTAAAAGAGAGAAACAGATGTATGCTGGGTATTTGGCATGCTGATTGGTGGCCATGTAAGTAGTTGATTTTCAAACTGTATGAGAAAAATTACTGTAGTTGAATGAATTAGCTTTGAATTTTCCTTAAAATTTTACCATTGCATAACTTTTCCATGGTCTATCATCTGACCATCTGTTTCCTACTCTTGAATTTCCTCTGGTCCATTAAGTCATGCCATGAGAGTTTTTTATAGGGTCCTTCAGGTCCTAAATATTTGTCATTCCCAAAACTGGGAAGCTCTCTACTTCTTGCCTTCATTTTGCTTGCTAGTGTTCTGGAAATCTCCCATTTCATCTGTGCTTTTACTTTTATCTGACATGAATATACCTTAGCTTCTGATCCACTAGGCTCTACATAACATACAGCCTCCATGTCCTGTTGTCTTCTTGTGCCCAAGAAGAAAAGATGATGAAAAAATATTTAGAGACAAAACTATTTAGAGAAGAAAAACGTTTATGTAAGTTTGAGAGTTGCTGTAAACTATAGCACCTTCTCATATACATAAATAATACAGGAAAAAAGGCTCACCAGTGTCTCCTCTTCCTCTGATATCTAAGGAAAGCTTGCATTTCTCCTACTTTTCTCACTAATTTCTACAGGTGCACATTGGATTTCATCCTCATTAACTGCATTACTCCCTGGTACTCCAGCATGGTGAAGGCATCTCAGAATGTTCTGTTCAGGACATACTTTGTATAAAAAGGCAAAAAGGATAACTAAGAACCTCTGCCATCCTGCAGAGCCACTTTTTGCACTTCTTCTTTCTAGGAAACGGCAAAGGGCCATTGGCAATTGGACCAATAGATTCAGGGACTGTTTCTGTTCACAAGTTGTAAGGTTACCGAACAGCCATTCAGAATATCAAATATTCCTGCCATTGATCAAATCCTGCATTGCCAAGTTACTGACCTTGGCTTTTGTTGATGGTCACTGCAAAACACAATTTTACTGGAAATTCTTCTGTTTTAAATTGAAAAAGGTAATTAGTAGGAATAATGGGAAGTTTGGGTATAACTGTAATTTCTCCTGTAACACCTCCTGTAAAAAATGTAGCTTCAATCAGATTTGAATGTAACGCTTTGATTTGTGATCTTGTACTGTTACAAAGTTTTGGAGGGTTTACATCAAACACAATGCACAAATTGAAACAGGTCTAGTGTACAGAAACAAGTTTACCGCAGAACTAAAAATTGTAACCAATAAGAACTGAATTAAACCCCAAATGAACTTACAAAATGGAAAATAATGGAAAGTCAAATGATAAGTGCAAATCTAACTTTGCATTGCTCACTACATATGTAAATGTGGATTTTATTTCATTTAATCAATATTTTTTTTTGGAGTTTTTTACCAGTTGTATGTTTACTGGGGGGATTGTGTGTGCTGTATTACAGTATTTTTCTATTATTATATGTTTTCAGTTATCATTTGTTTGCATCGTTCACTCAAGCATTTGTTTTAGTGTTTTCATCAATTATAAGCTTGAGTTTCTATTTTTTTATTAATATGCTTTTAAAATTTTATTAATATGGCTTTACTCCAAAAGCTACAGCCAGACAATAAGGTTCTAACATTGAATTATGTTTTACTTTAAATTATTACAAACAGCAATGATGTTTACAGGCTTCAGATTTACATGGTCCATGCAAAGAATTGAACGTTTTTAATTTTGGGGTTGTACAAATATATGTACAGTGGAACCTCGGTTCACGAACGTCTCAGTACACGTACAAATCGGTTTACGACCAGAAAGTTCGCCAAACTTTTGCCTCGGTTCATGACCACACACTCAGTATACGAACAAGCCAGTTTCCCTTTCAGTTTGTGCGCGCCGATGATTTCCGCACGTGTTGCATTATTCTCGGTCAGACATGCGTGCATGCTTTTGCTGTGAGCTCTATGTGCTCTGTTTCATTTCCCTTCCGGTTCGTACACACCGATTACTGTATTTAAGCACATGTTCAGCCTCTCCCTGTTCATTGTTCTCAGTCAGACGTGCATGCTTTACCTGTGAACTCTTTGTGCTCTACAGTATTTTGTGTGCTTTTGCAGTTAACCATGGCTTCTAAGCAAGTGAAGAGTGGTAAGAAGAAAGTTTTGAAGAAAATTGAAATCGAAGTAAAGAAAGAAATTATTGAAAAGTATGAGCGTGGCGTTCGTGTTACTGATCTTGCCGCTGAGTACAAGAAGTCAAAATCTACGATTTCAACTATTCTAAAGCAGAAAGAGTCTATTAAAGCAGCTGATGTTGCAAAAGGAGTTAGAGTGTTAACCAGGCAGAGGCCTCAAGTGCCGGAAGAGGTGGAAAAACTGTTGCTAGTGTGGCTGAACAAGTAGCAACTTGCAGGGGACAGCGTAAGCGAGGCGATGTTATGCGAGAAAGCCAGGAAGATTCATGGCGATTTGCTACAAAACTATCCTTCTACGAGTGGCGAAAGTGAGGAATTTCTCCACTCAGTTCCTCCTCATTTCCTTCATGTCAGAACTCGACTCATGCAAGGTGAGTTTTCTTGGTGGTTTATGGTTAGTTTTTGTATTACAGATTTTTCAAATATTCATTTTTCAGTTCGTAGCGTGAATTGTTGCAATGTTACTTTTCTTGGTTGTTTATTAAATTTCTGATTTTTCAAATGTTCATTTTTTTCCCTGTGCTTAAAACTCATTTAAACAGAGTGTTTACAGCGATCGGGTTGTTAGGCTGTTAGCATGAACTCCTGCAATGTTACTTTCTTGGTTGCTTATGGCTGGCTTTTAAATAAAGTTCAGATTTGTTCAAATGTTCCTTTTTTCCCCTGTGCTTAAAACTCATTTAAACAGTGTTTACAGCAATCGGGTCATAAGGCTACAGTATAGCGCGAACTCTTGCAGTGTTAGTTTTCTCTGTTGTTCAAGGTTTTCTCAGTGTTATTCAATGTTTTTACATTTAGTTTACTATTACGCTGTGCATTCTATGGTTTAATTAACTATATTTGTGCTTAAAAACTAATATATATTTTTACATACAGTTCGTATGGTCTGGAACAGATTCATTGTATTTACATATAATCCTATGGGGAAAATTGCTTCGGTTCACGACCAAATCGGTTTACAACCAGAGTTTTGCAACGAATTATGGTCGTGAACCAAGGTTCCACTGTAAATGTACTGTATTGTAGTAAACTCTTTGTGGGTAGCAGAAAGGAGACAAGAGAGTTGCTAATGCTTACAACCAGAGGAAGAACATTTTTTGAAGGAGTATGGCTCAAAACTGGAGAAAAGTAAGGATTGTGCAGAAAAGGAAAAGCGAAAAGAAATAATATTGTGGACTATGTACAGTGTCCACCTCCTCTCTGTTCTGGCCATAGAGGACCTCTTGAATGAGTCAGACTAGTGTTTAAATGGACCTGTCGCTCCTGGCTTGTCTTGGACCTGAGGACACCACTCCCTCTTCTACTTTTCTCTTCCTCCCTTTTTGCTTCTAGAGAAGCAACACCTACACTCACACCCAAAGTGATTGGTACCTGTAAGCTTTATACTGTTTTCTAATAACATCAGCTTTGAGCTTTTAAGAAATCTTCCTCCTTCCACTTCATAGGTCACTATCCACACCACACATCAGCAAACGCATCAACCTCTGAGCAAACGAATGTTAAACGTACAGAGAAAGAGGAAGAAAACTATAAGTGAGGTGTATTCACTGCACGTTATTGTGCAGTGTGCCGTTACTGGTAATTTATATTACCGAGCTGTTATTATAATGTAGCATTGATGTGACAAACATAGTAAAGCTCAAATATGATGAATATGACACACTGACTTTATTTTAGTTCCCTTTTAAGAGGTCCACTTCTATATATTTGCACTGAGGAACTTTTTTTCTTTTTGTCAGTTTAGACTACCTGTTTTCATTTCTCAGGGAACAGGCCAATATGTCAGGAATATTTCAATGAAGTACTACATCCAGTTTTCATATAATGTAGGTGCATATATACTGTATAACATGTTAATACCAACATAAAAGGCAATTTTCTCCAGTGTCTGTCTTTCTAATGTAATCAGAGCACTTTATTACACTCATATTGCAGTAAGAGCACCTAGCGAGAATGAAGCTGCTTTTCTTAACTGTAAGTAGTTACATTCTATTAACATGCAAGTCATCTGTGATGCCAGGCTAAGACTGACCATTCTCAGGATTGCTCTGGCATAATGGTGTATAAAAAGGCATCTCCAATTATATATGCCATTCACCAATCAAAATAAGAGAGCTTTTTGTTTTTAATTTCAGGCATGGTGTGACTGGAGCTTATGGCATTTACAGCAGCAGTCACTTGTTACCATTCTGCATATTTGTGCTTGTTGGTGACACCCATGCTTAGGCCACCAAATAAAGGTTCTTTGTGAGCCTATAATTTAGAGATGAAAACTTCTGCCTCACGCTACTGGATGCGTCATGTGGCTGCACTATCAGCCAATGAAGGTCTGTGGCACCGTGATTGCATATTTATGAGGCTGATTAGCATGGCTCACATATGGTTGTTTCAGGGTTGAATGGGGCAGGCTTTGAGGCACGTTCATAAACACACATTCACAAGATGATAGCTGATTTACAAAGGGTAAATTGCGTAGAAATGTTGCATACACCAGGTTTATCAATCTAATTTTTTTAGCATGCAAATTTTCTTGTTTTTTGGTGTATGCATATTTTCACACTCAAAATCACACTAAGTTTTATAAATGAGGCCTCAGAACATCTCTCCCTCTTCACTTGTTTATACACTTTGGTGGTCAGTGCTGGTTTTTGTGTGGCCTGCTGAAAAAAGGACACAGCACATTAGCATAATCTATTTGCTACAGTATTATCATCAACAAATAAAACAACACGAGTCAGCTAATATTCTTTTTTGTATAACATTATGAAATTTCAATCAAATCAGTCGAAGCATTCCTTAGATGTTGGGTTATTTAGTTTTTATTATTGTAAGGGTTGTTTTTACCCCTAAATTTTGATAAATTGAAATCTCCTTTCTTAGTAGTTACTTAGATGTACAATTCTGTCAAATTTTTGTTTTTAAATTAAATAGTAAATAGTATTTTTTGTTGATGAGGTTGTGAGTGTGTGAGTCAGTCAGCTTTGCATTTTATATATAGAGACAGGTATGTTGCATGTTACCAACACTTTTTAGTGTCTTTGTTGGTATTGTAATATTGTCAATTGTTCTGTGGAGTCATGCAAGTCAGAAATTCATTGCACTGTGTATACCGTGTGTCCTCACAGGTGGCGCAATGGTAGTGCTTCTGCTTTGCAGTAAGGTGACTGTGGAAGATTGTGGGTTCGCTTCCCGGTTCCTCCCTGTGTGGATAGCGCTTTGAGTACTAAGAAAAGCGCTATATAAATGTAATGAATTATTATTAATTATACCATTTAAAATAAATGGTATGACCATAAACGTTGTAAAGGCCAACCCCGACACAGACAAGCGTAGGACACAGGTTCAAAGCACACATGCCTTCCCCGCTATCAAAAGCTCAACACAGTCACAAACCACAAAGCACACAATTCTCTTCTTCTCTTTTCTTTTCTCTTCTCTTTCTCCTCTTTGGCAAGCTTTGCCTCCCTCCTCCCGACTCTGGCTCCCCGAGTAGTGTCTGCTGGCTCCTTTTATAACACACCCGGAAGTGCTTGGTGACCTATTTCTGGCAGCACTTCCGGGTGTGGCAGAAGAGCTGCTCTGTAAGGCTCAGCAGCAGCTATAGCACCCCCTGGCAGCGCCCATGGATCCCAACATGGCTGCACCAAACTCCAACTGCCATGAAGCCCTGCAGGAGTCCTAGGCACTGCTGCAACTCAGGGGGGCTACCATCTAGCTCTCCGGGGGAGGTAACGCTCTGGATAGGTTGGCTCCCCCGGTCCTCCCAGTGTGAAGGCATGCCGGCCGTCCACCACAACGTGAAATTCAACATATCGAACTGTAAACCAGGAGGTCTGTGGGCTGCAGGTTGTGAAAAGAGCTATAGCAATGAGTTTGATATTGCTTCCAAGATTCTCTCTAAAGTAGGACATAACCTGATTTTAGGGATTCATAAAAAGATGAAAAATGTGCATAATAAATTCTGGTTTTCATGATATTTGTATGCCTTACCAGTTCTTTTTAATGTTAGTAATTTCTCATGCAGCCTTTTCAGTTGCATGTACTATTCACAAAGCTAACTGTATAAATATAGGTTAAAGGATGAGCCAATGTACCTTAGACCTTACATAATAACAGTACATTATAAAATAATTTTGTAAAATGCATTGCTGTACTGTATTTTCAAAGCCATTCCTGATCATAAAGAAAGCAGCCACACTAATTAATCTATAGTTTGTAAAATAATTAACATCTTAGCACTATATAAACAAAAAATTGCATGTACAATACTAAGCATGATAACAGACACAGTGGTAACATAAAAGAAGGAAAACAGCTATAATGGACAAATGCAGGCATCTCTAATGGAACCTGGTTAGATGGTTAGATTTATTTATCTTTTCAATGTAAATGCAATGACGAATAGGATTGCTGTCTTGTTCAGGTTTGGAATCTGCCTTGTGCACATTGCTACAGAGATTGTGTCAGTGGTAGGCAGGATAGGCTAATACTAATATAAATTTAAACAATTTGAAATAAGAAACTTACTTAATAGATGAACATGAGGATGGCTTAAATTTCTCATATTTTTCATTTATTAAAGTTCTAATGATGAACCATACGTGAATTCTATAAAGTAATGGCTTTTATTGTGGCCTTTAAATTAAATTCAGTTCCACGCACGATTTTTGAGCCATGCTGATAAACACACAAAGCTTTTTGAAGAGTTTATTGAATGTGTCTGTAATTTTGAGTTGATGTTTAGCCCCCCTTTCTATCCTCTACCCTTGTTAGGTTTTGTCTGCCTTTCCTTCAGTTTCTTCTCAATACTTGCTCATGAAAGAAGTCGGTTGTCTAAACTGTCATTTCAGACTGATAGGTAGCAGCTCACTCTTGATAACACTTCAGAGGTACTGGAGAAGGAGTCAATAATGGGCCCAGGAGGCAGCCAGTTACAGAGTGCTGTCAGCTTATTTCGCTTTCTAAGATGTGTGGCAGACTCCTGTAAATACTGATCAAGTAATTAGGAAATTGGCAAGGTATAAATCCATTTAACGAGGATGGCAATATGACCTAATGTTGCGCTACAAGAATAAAATAAACAAATACATAAAATATAGGACTGTATAAATGATTAACAAACTAATCCAGGAAGAAATAAAATGAAAAATATGGATTTATACATTACCTTATAATCCAAATAGTTTTCTAAATATTTGAAAATAGAGCATAAAGTGACAAGCAAGTTAGTTGTCAGAAGATAGAGCATCTGATTTGGTGTTTAAAAGGCATAGTTTATAAACTCAGTGCATGGAGATCAACTTAGAATATATGTTAACACATTACAAGGAATGGAATTTGTATGCATTGTTTTCTGAGTTTTCTGCGCATCTTAGTTTCTTGTCATATTTAAGGACACTGTTATGCTATAATGTCAGAATGTATCATATTGGATTTTTGCATGTTTATGAATATTGCATTATGTTGATTACAAGTGTGTTGCATGGGACAGGAGTAATGCCAAACAAGGGCCATTTAACTGTAGGTTGTGAGCAGCCACCCAGGAGCACTTAGGGGCCACACAGGTGAATTCTCTGAGGGCACCAGAATCATAGAGGTTAGGGAAGAATGGTTGGCAGCCGCTAGGAGTGCAGCAGGTAATCTCAGCAAGAAATTGATGGACCCTGCTTCATCCAGCTCAAGGTAAGTTTACCTGGAGGTCTAAGAAAAAGAGAATAAAACGATACAGGGCTGGCATGAGGCCAGTTGTATCTCTACAGACAGTTAAGTGGCCACTCTTTGCTAGCTGTATTATAGGTCTATGAATGAGCCATGACCTAAAATTAATCTGGGCTTGAAGCAGATGTAAAAAAAAGGGCCACAGCCCTGTCTACAGTCAGGATATGAAATAGGCAAAGACACTGTGGCAACAAGGATACAGACATGGATTGTGAAAGAAGCACAAATATGCCAAAGGGTTAGGGAATAAGAAACATCCATTTACGGTACTTCAGAGCCTGCGGCTATTACAGGTTTAATTAGTGGGATAGTACAATTAGTGGGAAGTCTGGTGTACTTCTTTCTCCGTTTCTGTTTATCACATAATGGTCCTCTCTTTCTCCCATCTGAGGTCCTGAAATCCTACCTGTTATATATTAACTTGGGTCTATGTGTATTTTATGAATTTTTGTTTTTGTAAAATGTCTGTGGGTGGCAGCCCTAACCTCACCATTTCTAAATCCTCTCTCTGACTATTTAAGGCCAAGAAGAGGAAGCTCAGGCAATGTTTCATCAAAGTTGTTGGAGTCTGTAAGTACTGTTTTTTTTTTAAATTTGGACTTCCTGGTTTCTAGATTTCTTTCTACAGTGGTCTTTGGATTATTCTTCTGAATTGTATATTCGGACCTTTTAGGCAACTCGTTTTTGCCCTTTTTAAATTCTTTTTGTTATTTTTGATGAATAAATACAGTATATTCAATTACCTTGCCTTTTGATTACAAGACTGAGTTTTCACAGTTTTCTTCCTCTCATAAGGTATTTTTATATTTTTTTCAGACTGTTAAGAGCATTTTGGACTTTAAAAGCCAGATCTCATATTTTGGGCCCAGTCAGGCTGAAGCCTGCAGGTAAGTACTTGGAAGATAAGCTTGTCAGGAATGGGTTGGCAAGTGAAGGTCTTGATCTGCTTTATGAATCTTTTTTAGGAGGCTTCAATATCTTTTCACTGTATTTCTGATTCTAGTTCATAGCAATCTACATGTCCATTCATTTTTTTGGTTATCTACAAACTTGTTAGTGTGTGGTTTAAAAGTACTTTAATAAAGGATTTTATGGATTCTGTTATGAACCAAACTGGATATTAGCAGAGGAGAGACTTCCTAGTCAGTCCATGAACTAAGACTTAAAACTAGCTTTCTGGGACAAAGAAAGAGGTGGGATTCATTAGCAGTAGTGGTTCAATGTGTGATTCTCTTGTTTGGTGTTTCTGTCTCTTCCAACTTTGTCATAGCATCATACAGGTCTTATAATTCATCATTTTAGAGCAAAAGGAACAGAAGCCCGACCATTCACAGAATTCACTTCTTTTATAGGTTTACTCTTATTTAGCCATCCCTTGCTTTTCTCTGCATTTAATTATTCAAGTGGGACAGCTGTAACATTCATTGTAATTTGTTTTTACAGGCATATTTATGTAATGAATAAAGATGTTGCCCAGTTAGTAAGTTATCACCTGTTTCCATTTCTAGAGTAGAAGAGAAGTCCCTGGATGCAACAAAACTTCACATCCACTATGATATCTCAAGCACCCGGCCCTTCCCACTTCAGCAGTATTTAAGATACCAGCAGGCTGGAAGTGAGCATTCATTCATTGACCAGCTTGTAAGGAGGATGGAGCTCTGTGATCTGCAGATTAACAAATGTTCTACTCTTGTGACCATTGCCATCTGCGCTGTGCTGATTTTATGTCCTTGGGTCATTGTCGCCATTAAACGAGGCATTCTCCTGACCCCAACTCTTGTTTTGACTATGTGTATTTCATTCATACTGTATTTTCACATTGATACTGGGGTTTTAAAAATGATGTAAATACAATAAAATGTGCAAGGTTTTTGGCTTGAATTTAGCTAAATGTCATAAAAGTTTAATCCAGCTAAGATACCGGCCTTGAATTCTGCATAGTCATTAAGATGAGCATTTGCAAATTGCCTAGACTTTAAAACATAAGCTTATTAATTTTAAAACAATTTCAAAAATTTTTTACATTTTTAAATATGAAATAAACTAAATACATAGTGAATGATAATGTGAACAGAAGAACTGAATGAGATTCCATACTATCTAACAATTGCGTAAACCATTGTTGAGTAACCTTTTCGCCTGTGTATAGCTACATTCTAATGTCTTGATCAGCTAAAAGAAGCCTCACTAGTAGGACAAAGGAGAGCAGAAATCCATCAAATTGAATACTTTGGTTATCCATCCCTGTTGGATCATCTTTCCCTTAGAGAGAGATGAACTACTACAGTCTGTCTTATTATTAAATTAATACAAATTAATCTGTTGATCTCTTGTTCAAAAATATTTCTATAATAATAACAATAATGAAAAACCTTCAAAATGCCAAAATCACTTAGATGTAACAAAGCTCTCCTAGGGATTTTCTTGTGCCATAATGGGATAATTTGATCTGAAATATAAAAACCTCAAAAATGTAATCATTTATTAATAAAATATTGTTTTACATTTGAATGTATTTAAAATGTTCAGTTTAAATATTAGAATAGATTTAATAATGTATACTGCAGTTGTACAGAGACCTTCCTAATGAATAAGTTATCAAAGCCTGTTAAAGTGTGATTTTGAATTCAGCATCAATTGGCTATACTGAGAGAGTACCTTTTGCGTCTTATTTCCATTTGTATTTAGTTGCGATGTATGTGAAAGTAATAAAAAAGTGTAATCTTCTGAGCTTTCTAGGAAATACCCATATGGAAAAAACCGTAGCATCACTGTTCCATATCTTCAGGGAAATATGGGATTTCAGGAAAGATTATTGGTTCGTTCATCCATCATTTTATGTGCTTAATCAATTCTAGGTCATGTGATACAATGCCTGTCACATCTGCCTTGGTTTGCAAGGCAGGAACCAGCCCTGGATAAGGTGACACTCTATCGTGAAGTGTACTCAGGCACACACCTACACCAAGCCAATTGTCAGTCCTTGTTTTACCTATCAGATTTTTGAGACGCGAGAGGAGAATGAAAGCTTAAAAAAAAGAACAAATGTGCACATGTCACACTGTCAGTGACAAGGTGAGTTCTCAAACTTGGGAATCTGACCTCAGTTCTCCACCATAACAAGTGCCAATCAATATCTTTTTATATATATATATATATATATATATATATATATATATATATATATATATATATATTTTTTTTTTTTTTAAATATTTTTATTTTATTAATTTTCATTGTAATCATTCCATACAAACAGATCAATTTATAACCCAACAAATTTGAAGACTAATCAAACCCCACCCCTGAGAAGGAGAGCTTAGCTAAAGGAAAATTTCTTTAAGCTTTTTAATAAGGCAACATTAGACAAAAGAAGGGGAGAAGTAAATATCTATATAAATAAGAGATGGAGAAGGGAGTTAAATGCAATAATAGTTATTTCTCTTATTCTAAAATAATATTGATTAAATCCTGCCATGTTTTGAAAAAATTTTGTACAGATCCTCTAACTGAAAATTAGATTTTTTCCAATTTCAAATAATATAAAACATCGGTTTCCCACTGACTTATAAGAGGAGAATTAGGATTCTTCCAATTTAACAAAATAAGTCTGCGTGCCAAGAGTGTAGTGAATGCAATCACCGTTTGCTTGTCCTTCTCCAATTCCAGTCCATCTGGAAGGACACCAAACACAGCTGTTAGTGAGTTAGGAGGGATTGTGATACTAAGGCTGTCTGAGAGGCACTTAAAAATTTTTGTCCAAAATGATGTTAGTTTGGTGCAGGCCCAGAACATGTGACCCAGTGAGGCAGGAGCTTGGTTGCAGCGCTCGCAGGTTGGATCCTGGCCTGGAAACATTTTGGACAGTTTTAAGCGAGACAGATGAGCTCGATATATAATTTTTAGTTGAATAATTCTATGCTTTGCGCATATAGAACTCGAGTGAATTCTCTGCTTTGCTACCTTCCACTCCTTTTCTGATATATTGATTAAGAGATCTTCTTCCCAATGTCCTCTTGGATCTTTGAAAGGTAGGGACTCTAATAAGATTTTATATATTGCGGAAATAGTGTTTGTTTCCTTGGAATTGAGCAGTATTTTTTCCAGCATTGTGGAGGATGCAAGGTGGGGGAAATCGGGCAATTTCTGTTTAACAAAATTTCTAATTTGAAGATAGTAAAAGAAATGTGTAGCTGGGAGGTTAAATTTTGAACGTAATTGTTCAAAAGATGTAAATATGTTGTCTATATAAAGATCTCTGAGTATTTTAATCCCAAAACTTTTCCAGGTATTAAAAACTGGATATACTTGCGAAGGTTGAAAGAGGTGGTTCTCTTGCAGAGGTGCCACTGATAAAAGATTTTCCATCTTAAAATGCTTCCTAATTTGGTTCCATATTCTGAGTGAGTAAAGCACAATTGGGTTATTAGTATATTTGCGATAACTTTCATTTATTGGAGAGCAGAGCAGGGAATATAAAGAAGTACTACAGGATTTTACTTCTATTGCAGACCAAGCCTGTGTATGTGCATTTATTTGTGTCCAGGTTTTTATGGCTAGTATGTTTGCTGCCCAGTAATAAAACTGAAAATTAGGTAAAGCCATGCCACCTTCTGCCTGAGGTCTTTGTAGGGTCGCTCTTCGGATACGTGGGTGTTTTGAGTTCCAAATGAATGAGGTTATTATTGAATCTAACTGTTTAAAAAACGATTTATTGATATATATTGAAATGTTTTGAAATAAAAAGAGAAGTTTAGGAAGGATATTCATCTTAACAATGTTAATTCTTCCGGCTAGAGTGAGATGAAGGGTTGACCATCTATGCAAGTCTTCCTTAATTTTTTCCATACAGACGCCAAAATTTTGTTGATAAAGAGCTTTATGTTTACTTGTGATATTTACCCCTAGGTATTTAAACTGATCTGCTATGGTAAAAGGTAGGGTGTCTAATTTAATATTATATGCTTGTGAGTTCACTGGAAAGAGTATACTTTTATTCAGATTAATTCTAAGACCAGATATCTTTTGAAATTCTGTTAGTGCTGTTAAAACAACAGGGACAGTGTTTTCTGGGTCCGATATATATAAGACCATATCATCTGCATATAGAGAAATTTTCTGTTCCAGTCCTTCTCTGACAATCCCCTTTATCTGATAAGAATTTCGGCAGTGAACCGCCAGTGGTTCAATAGCGATTGCAAACAACAGTGGCGACAAGGGACATCCTTGTCTGGTACCACGTTCTAGTTTAAAGTAGTCTGAGCAAATGTTATTAATACAAACTGAAGCTTCTGGACTGGTATACAGTAGTTTGATCCAAGCACAAATATTCGGGCCAAACCCAAATTTCTCCAATGCAGTGAAAAGGTAATTCCATTCGATCATGTCAAATGCCTTTTCTGCGTCTAATGATAGTAATATCTCTGGGGTGTTTGATTTTGCTGGTGAATATATAACATTAAACAAGCGTCGGAGATTTGAAGATAGATGTCGGCCTTTAATAAATCCAGTTTGATCTTGTGATATTACCGAGGGCAGCACTTTCTCCATCCTTCTAGCTAGGATTTTTGAGAGTATCTTAACATCATTATTCAGGAGTGAAATTGGTCTATATGATGCACATTGTAACAAGTCCTTATTTTGTTTAGGAAAGACGGTGATTAATGCTTGTCGAAATGTTTGAGGTAGTATTTGGTGGTCTTTAGCTTCTGTAAATGTTACCAATAAGAGTGGAGCTAGCTGAGTGGAGAATTTCTTATAAAACTCTACGGGGTAACCATCAGGGCCTGATGATTTCCCGCTTTGTAGTGACTTTATAGCGTCTAGTAATTCTGTTAGCGTTAGAGGTTTATCCAGTTCCTCAGCACTTAAAGCATCTATTTGTGGTATTTGTGAATTATCCAGAAATGCATTAGATTGCGTGTTGTCTTCTTTGGGCTCAGTGGAATATAAAGACTTATAGTAATCTCTAAATGTGTGCATTATTTTATTATGGTCGATGATTTCTTCTCCATTCTTGTTGGTGATTACTGGTATTGCATTGTGAACTTCTTGTTTATGAATTTGTTGAGCTAAAAGCTTATTAGCTTTTTCTCCATGTTCAATCAATATCTTGTACATGCTTTTATAAATCAATCACAGACTAGATTGAAAGGTTCCATAAGCCAATAAAGTACTATGTTATACACAAGTTAAGTGTATTACTTTTCACAGTATTGTGTGTATATTGTTTATATTAAAGCAGTATAATATTAAAATTATATATCTGAAGCTTTAATGAGCTACATAAAGCCAGTGTTTTATAAAGCCAGAATATAAGTCACAAACTTAACTGTTTAGAACTGAGAAATCCCTTAACACATCAATTTGTATCTTTTTCAATCTGTCATTTATCTCCAATCATAGTCAATTTATCTGTGACCTTAAAAATTGGGGGAGTATGATTTAATAGTCAGCTTTCAGCCAGGATATCCCCTTTGACCAACAGGAATTTTGGCATATCTAAAAGTTCAAACATCTATTTCACATTCACTTCACCTTCAATCAATAGTAATGTTACTTCAGCAGCATTTTAAAAACAATAACATTTATTTCTATAGCACATTTTCATACATAGGATGTAGCTCAAAGTGATTTACAAGATGTCAAAGAAATAGATAAAAGCAATGAACAAACAATTTAAAATTAGAGAAGAAAAATAATAAATAAAAATTATGCAAAAATAAATAAGGCAAATTTACAGAAGACAGATATATAATTAAGAGAAGCAGAGTCCTCAAACATAAAATCGGTATTTAAGCCTCTAAATGCGAGTATGACGATAAGGTCAGATGGTCAGAAAGAACAGAAAAATCTGTAAGGGTTCCAAGCCAAAAGACCACCCAGCCCTCACTAGGGAAAGGACTCTGAATTTTTGGTGCATAACAGCAGAAGGCCGCCTCACCACTTTTTTATGTTTGGCTCTTGGAATAATAAGCAGACTATTAATAGAAGATCTAAGCTTACAACTTAAAATGTGGGGTGATAGGCACTCCAAAATATAGGAAGGAGCAAGATTATTTAAGGCTTTATATACCATTAGTAGCATTTTAAAGTCAGTTCTAATAACACAGGTGACCAATGTCTTCTTCTTTCGGCTTCTCCCGTTAGGGGTTGCCACAGCGGATCATCTTCTTCCATATCTTTCTGTCCTCTGCATCTTGCTCTGTTACACCCATCACCTCATCCATAAACCTTTGCTTAGGCCTTCCTCTTTTCCTCTTCCCTGGCAGCTCTATTCTTAGCATCCTTCTCCCAATATACCCAGCATCTCTCCTCTGCACATGTCCAAACCAACGCAATCTCGCCTCTCTGATTTTGTCTTCCAACCGTCCAACTTGAGCTGACCCTCTAATGTACTCATTTCTAATCCTATCCATCCTCATCAATTACTCCTGACACTATTCTCTACCCATTCCACCCTGCCTGCACTCTCTTTTTCACCTCTCTTTCGCAATCCACTCCTACCACAGACCTCACCACTGTCACACTTCCCTCGTACATATCCTGTACAACTCTTACATACTTCTGTGTCACTCCCGACTTCCTCATACAATACCACAGCTCCTCTCTAGGCACCCTGTCATATGCTTTCTCCAAGTCCTCAAAGACGCAATGCAACTCCTTCTGGCCTTCTCTAAACTTCTCCATCAACATCCTCAGAGCAAACATTGCATCTGTGGTGCTCTTTCCTGGCATGAAACCATACTGCTGCTCACTAATCATCTCCTCACTTTTTATCCTAGGTTCCACTACTCTTTCTCATAACTTCATGCTGTGGCTCATCAATTTTATTCCCCTGTAGTTACTGCAGTCCTGCACATGTAAATTTGTATTGTTGCACGCATATTGATTTGGCAAAATTTTACACCAGATGACTTTCCTTACATAACCCTCCCCATTTATCCGGGCTTGGGACCGTCACGAAGAAACACACTGTTTTGTGCGTCCCCTGTGGCTGGGTTACAGGTGACCAATATAACAACGTTAAAACTGTTGAGATGAGCTCAGATTTTTTTTTTTTCTCTAAAATTCTTGATGCTATATTCTGAACAGAATGCAACTGATTGACATCTTTCTTTGGTAGATCAGTTAGGAATGCATTACCGTAATCTAGCCAACCACAAATAAAGCATGAATTAATTTCTCAGCATCATGCAGTGTTATAAGAGGCCTAATGTCGGCAATGTTCCTTAAATGGAAAAATGCAGTCCTAGTAATCTGGTTAATATGTCATTTAATGTTTAAGTTTGAGTCCATGATTGCACCTAAATTCTTTGCTTCTTCCTTGACTGGGAGATCGAGTTTATTTTTACTCACAGTAAAGATTTCAGTTTTTTCCATATTTGGCTTGAGGAAATGAATACTCCTCCATTCAGAAACACATGTAAGACATTGAGTCAGACGGCCCAGAGAGTCAGGGTCATCTGCGTGGCTGTGGTAGATCACGTTGTGTTTTGAGATAATCTGGCCTAATAGGAGAATGTAGATTGAAAATGACAGAGAGCCTAGAATGTGGTGCAATATAATATTGTAGATCCCTGAACTACTACCACAACTAACAAAGAATTTTCTGTGTGTTAAATAAGACTGAAACCAATTTAAGACAGTGCCAGAGAGGCCTGCCCATTGGATAAAATGATTTAAAAGAATCTGTGGTGTGTGGTGTCAAGTGCTCTGCTCAGGTCTAGTAGAACAAGAACAGATAATGTGGCTTCTGTCCGCACTTACACACCAAGCCATTTATTACAATAAGAAATGCAGTTTATGTACTATGATTTGTTCTAAAAACTGACTTAAACTTATCAAGAATAGTATGTTTATTCAAATAGTCATTTAACTGCTGAAAAACTGCCTTTTCTACAATTTTATGTAAAACAGGCAGGTTAGAAAGAGGTCAAAAATTGTCAAGATTATTTTTCTTGAGCAGGAATTTAACTACTGCAGTCTTTAAAAACAAGTGTAGGGTTTTAGTTGTGAGATTATTCTGCTGCAACCAAAATAGTAAGATTCTCATTCAATTAAATATCTCAATCACACAATCATGACAACATTTTGAAACAATAACATTTCTAACCAAATAGTCAAAATTAGTGAAAAAAATGTTATCAGGTTTTTAAAATCTGTTGATTGGGTATTTTAACATAACAGAGCAGCATTTTAATGTTCTTTTAGAAGACAGTGTCTGATATATTACAGTTTATCAAGAAATGTCCTGTATGAATGTTACAGACTCCAACCTTGATAATGCTATGCTTAACAGAAACTTGGCAGAAACCAAACACATTTACGTTCTTACAGAGGCAAAACCATCCAGATACGTTTACTTCACAGAGGCTCGCAGCTCAAGACAAGGTGGAGGGGTCACAGTAATTATTAAATATGATTTAAACATCAAAAGATTCACAATTGGCAATCCATTATCTTTCAAGTGTCTGGCTCTTAAACTAATAAGAAAATATGGTCCTATCTTGCCTGTTGTTCTCTATCATCCCCCAAGACTGAATGTCTTTCTTAGCTGAACTGAATGAATTATGAACCCACTTAAGTTGCCTTTCCCAGACAGTCATTCTTCTTGGCAATTTCAACATCAATATTAACATTCTACATATAACACTGAGAAATGAATTCCTGTCCTTGCTGGACTATTTTGACTTGGCACAACATGTTGATTTTTTACCCATTTGATTATATATTAGATCTGATCTGCACATCTGACCTTTCTGCCAGCATCAGTTATAGCAGTGATTTGGGACTCTCTGGCCATAAAGCAGTACAGTACTTTTCACTGTCTCATTATCTCTCCCTCCTCTTACCTGTAAATGTCAAATTTCTTTCAGAAACCTTAGAAATATCTGTTATTCTATCCTTGCTGGATCCATTTCTGATCTTTTTCTGTCTTCCCCGATTCCATCAACACTAGATGGACTTGTTGACAACTATGACTCTGCACTTTATTTAGCACTAGGTAAAACAGATCCTTTAAAACATAAGGAGATTTCCTTTAAGTGTTCATCTCCATGGTAAAACTCAGAATTACAGTCAATGAAAGCAGCTAGCTGACGCCTTGAGAGAATGTCACATAAGAATGGCCTCATTGTGCACGTCCAGGCTTTCTCTGACCATCAAAGGGCTTACGGAGATGCACTAACTGCAGCCAAGAGCATGCAGTATGGTTGAATAACAGAAAGTGGCCATGATAACCCAAGAGTTTTGTTCTCTGTAGTTAATAAACTGCCCCCCTTACATCCTTTACTGAAGTATGTGAAAAGTTCATCAACTTTTTCCATAACATAATGAAACATCTAAATAATTCAACTATCACAAATCCATCATCCAATTACATCTTTCTTGTCTTCCCACTCCATCGAGGTCCTTTCTAAATTTTCACCAGTCACAACACATTTGAGTAATACTACTACTACTACGACGATGTCTGTACTGGACCACATCCCCAACACACTTTTTGCCTTCATGCCATAATCCCAACTGTTCTATTAGACCTCAGTGCAGCATTTGACACTGT
Organism: Erpetoichthys calabaricus; assembly: GCF_900747795.2. Classification (NCBI taxonomy): domain Eukaryota; kingdom Metazoa; phylum Chordata; class Cladistia; order Polypteriformes; family Polypteridae; genus Erpetoichthys; species Erpetoichthys calabaricus. The sequence goes on along the minus strand of NC_041404.2, from coordinate 10,645,696 downwards.
CAAACATGACATTCTAATTTCTAGAATGGAGAACATTCTAGGTGTCTCTGGCACCAGTGGTTTAAGTCCTATTTGACTGATAGGCAAGAGTTTGTTAGTCTTAGCAAAAGCAGATCCTGCTCAGTGCCAGTCACACAAGGAGTTCCTCAGGTCTCTGCCCTTGGCCCTCTGCTCTTCTGTATCTATATTCTTCCCCTTGACCATATTATTCATAGCTTTGAACTGGGTTATCATTTTTATGCAGATGATACTCAACTCTATTTCAAAAGTGAAACTTCATCAGGCTTACTCAGCTCACAACTTGCCTCAGTGAAATTAAAACCTGGATGGGGCATAATTCTTCAAAATTAAACTGCAACAAAACTGAACTCCTGCAAATTGACAATAAAGTGCAACTTAAGAAAATGAGTTCCTTTTCAATCACTCTTGACAATGATCGTATCTTCTAATGCAAGGAATCATGGTGTCATTTCTTATTCCTCTCATTCTTATTCCACCCACATAAACCACATTAAGAAACTTCCTTACTTCCACCTCTGTAAGATATCCTGTGTTCACTCATTCCACTTCTTTTCTAATGCTGAGAAACCTGTCCATGCTTTTATCACATCCCGCATCGATTATTGTAACTCCCTACTGGCAGGTGCTGCTTCTAATCTTATATCACAGCTCCAGTTGATTCAAAACTCTGCTCCAAGAGTCCTTACATGAATCAGAAACAGTAAGCAAATAACACCCATCCTGCTCTACCTTCCCTGGCTCCCACTGTCTCACAGGATTGAATATAAAGATCTATTAATAACCTACAAAGCTTTAAATAGCCTTGCAGTGGGACTACATCTGTGACCTTCTCCATCATTATGCTTCTGTCTGCCCAATAAGGTCCCCTGATTCTGGCAATCTTGTTGTGCCCCACACTGACCTGCACTCTGTTGGTGACAAGGCCTTCAGCTGTATAGTGCCTGGACTTTGGAATGACCTCTCAAAATTAATTACACCAGCTATCGCAATTGATTCTTTTGAAAAAACAACTTAAAACTCATCTGTTCAAGACGGCTTTTAGCTTAACGTAACATTCTGCCCTTCTTTCAGTTTACCTCTCTGTCCAGATGCACAAGATAATAATTGTGTGTGTTATATCACAAATTATGTTATTTGTTCAGGTTTTTCTTTTAGCATTGGATTTAGTATTTTCACTGGTTTATTGTCTTTTATTCTATTTAATGCTTTTCATATATTGTATGTATCTGTTTAAGTGTTCTGTGCATAAAATATTTGTATCCAATGTTACATATACCCTGTTGTTCTTTCTAAGGCTCTGTGAAATGCCTTGAGCATGGCAAAGGCACTATATAAATAAAATGTATTCTTATTATTATTTTAGTACATTTAAACAAAGCAACGACAGGATTTCTATAAACTCAATGACTTTGAGAATCTTATTTACTGTTTTGATATTTCCTCTTATGAAATCTATTATTGCCTCAGTTATTTTGCACCTCAATCCTTGGACAAAAAAATCCAATGAATACTGTTAATCGAAATTCACCCTCCTTCATCATATACACACTGTATCTAGTAATCCTTCAGTTCGCCTACCTCTTACATCTGTTTTATGAATATATATAAGTGAGGATATAATGTTTCTACTGTATAACAAGTGTTGCATGTTAGAAGGATTCCATTCAAATGCATCAATGGTTTCAAAAACAGTAACCTTAAAGCTATGAATTGTCTCTGGAAGTAGATGGTCCAAATTGTAATATTTTCTATCTTCACAGATTATGTGGTTTCATGACAAAAGCACACCAAAAGTCCATTATGTTTATATGGTTATGCAGCCCCAGCATACTGTAGGAGGTCTTTCACTAGACTGAATGGGATCTGTGGACTCAAGCAAAGTTTACCTATGGCCACATCTAAGAATCTCCAACTGGTTCAATCTTCAGATCTCAATTCAGAACACCTAAGTTCTCAGTATGACTTAAAGTACCAGGACTACAAGATAACCTTCACAGAGATAACTCCTGCTTTATATTCTCACTTTGGACCACATGTGCTGTGGCAGCCTGAAAGTTTTGTTGTTTTTTGTCAAACTTCTCTGCTTCTCATTTGCCCTGTATGAATAGGGAAGGATTCATGTGTAGAGTAAACCTGGTTGTCTTATTTATAGCCACTCAAGGAAGTACATGGTAAGAATGCATATTGCTGGATTCGGACCTACCTACCTACCTACCTACCTTCCTTCCTGTACACCTTCCCAAGCCAATAATGATGTTTCTCTCATTTGAAGTTTTCTGAAAGATTTTTTTGTATTCTTGTGCCTTATTAGGAGTGCACTCGTCTCTAGATAGACAGACAGATTCAGAAATCGACAGACTGATGGATGTTACTGTACCATATACTTACTGAGAAAAGCCAAGCAAAATGACACCTTTTATTGGTTAACTAAAAAGATTACAATATGCAAGCTTTCGAGGCAACTCATTACATCTCGCCTGAAGAAGGGGCCTGAGTTGCCTCGAAAGCTTGCATATTGCAATCTTTTTAGTTAGCCAATAAAAGGTGTCATTTTGCTTGGCTTTTCTCTACATTCATAATGACTAACACGGTACAACACCCTAGTACTACAGATATACTTACTGAATAATCTGATTTATATTATTGCCACTGTTTGCTCTCAGTTTTAAAGTCATGTATTTCCTCGCAGAGGGTAATTGTAGCTATTCAGGCAGTAAGCATGGTTCTTTGTTTTTTGTAAATGACCAAAACAGCTCTTAAGAACACTTGGCATCACTGTGCATTATGAACAGACTCAAGACACAGAGCTCCTAAAACCAGGCAGGCACTGAGAAGGTAAATATGTTCTCCACATGAACCCTGCTGTGATTCTGTGGGATACAATAATGCTTTTTAGTTCTTTCAGCAAAAAAAAAAAAGCCTTACTGATAACTCTTTCTGCAGTCATACTAAATTTCAGGTTGCTGTCCCAGTACAATACTAAGGTACTGTTGACCATCATTATTATTAAAATAATTGGATTAATCATACAGGTATATCCACCCAGAGCCCTCAAAAGGCTATGTAAAAACCCAGAAGTAATGTCTTATTTACAGAATAGTGCAAACTGAAAAAAGTTTTAAAGATACATTTGCAACTTTTGTACCAAACACTAGTAGAAATGTAATTCATAGTTTTGAGGGGGAAAATATCCCACAATGTGTTTTGGGTTAGAGTTTATAAACCACAGAAATGTGCCCTCTTCATAAACCAATACATCACATTAATATTTTAGACAGAGTATTAGATTAGCAGATAGGAAAAATTAACCTAAAGATTTCACCCTTCTGCTCCTACACAGCATATTACAAATACACGAAGGTTTATGTCCTGCTTGCTAAAGGAAACGTAACATTAGTGCTGTGCCCTGTTGGTGAGATTCAATGAATCAAGGTAATCCAAATACACAAACCACTTACTAGAAGTACTCAAGGCAACTACAACTATCAAAGACTGTTGGAATTTGCATAGGAAATATAAATATGATTAGTCACTTCTGTCAGATGAACTTGCTTGCACTTTCTTGTGATTTTCTATGATTTGATTGCTGGGTTATGTGGCTACGTTTCTTAAATGTGCTTGTTTATTGTTTTCTGCATTTTTAGATGTGCTACTGAATTAATTTACTTTACTAATGTACTTACTGTAGGCATTATAGTGCCGCCCACACTACTGCTCAAGTGAACTTTCTGATACAAACAAGTTCTCAAAAAGAATTATGAATGCCACAGAAATTGCCTGGGAAAACAAATTAGTGTAAGGAATGAACTCACAGGCCTCTTTAAGTTTACTTTAGTTGTGGCACTCGTGTTACTTGCTATGAATTAGACTTCACCCAAAAATCTGTTAGCCACATTTCACTCAAATGTACTGGAAACTAAAGCAACCAATATAGGGGACAGATAAACACAAGTTGTAAAATAATAAAATGCATTTCATGATGTCTGGGGTGTTTTGAACAGCTGAGTGGAAAGGATATTTGTTTTGGAATGTGTTAAATGGTATATCTTTAAACAGGGATATGACATCAGAACCAAACCATAACTCCAAATTCATGCTCAAAGTCAAAGTGAAGTCATTACTAAATTAATACTTTATTTTTGTTTACTTTTTGGACTGCTTTATCACTGTTACTGGTCATTAGGTTGATGTAAATCAGATGCCAATAATTAAGTGCCTCCCTATTTTGTATGTTGACATCATGTTTGGCATTGTCGTCAGATCTCAGGACCCATAAAAAATAATTATAAAAAGTAATACTAAAATTATATGAAATGAATCATAACATTTTCTGATAAAATCCTAACAGCAAAGAAATGAAAAGTAATAATTAAAAAAATGAATGCAATAATTCCATACAATAAATAAAACAAAAAAAGGTCCTTTAATGAAATATTGACACATTTATTTTAAAAGCCTTTTATGTCATAGCCTATGAATACATAGTGATCTTTCAATAAATACTGTATCAGCCTTTTACTAGACTTTCTTTTTTTAATCTTACACTTTTCTGTCTGTGTGTCTCCTATAAGATATAAAAGTAACAACTGAGATGCAGTAGTAACAATTCTGAATTACATAGCAAAAACTGCTACCATGAATAATTTTATACGTGTTTAGTAAAAGACATAAAATTATTAATGTTGAAACAGAAAATATTCCTTGGTCCCTATTAGCATTGGTTGATAAATAGTGATGGATACAGTTTCGTAAAACCAACACTATAATTCATTTCACTGGTGATTTTGCAACTGTGAATGCATATATGACCAAAAAAATGTTTTTGGCAGTCTTAGTTTTTTTTGAAAGTGGAAAACAAGGAATATTCCTTCCTAAAGCCTCATTCACACTTTTGTGTTTACCTGTGTTTTTTCCCCATCTATGTAGTGCAAGTAATTTGTCAAACACCAGTAAAATCAATTCTATTCAAGCATCTCTTTCACAAAACTGAGAGGAGTGCAACACACTTTCCAAAAACGTGGCACACTGTATTTTCTTCCACAGGAAGAATCACCAAAACACAACAACATGCACATGAATGTGTTTTCTCCTCGAAAAAACTTACTCTACAGAAAGCTTCACCCCCTTGAGCCTTTCCTGTTTCTTGATTTTTGCAAATGGAGGTTTGCACATTCCATGCACAATTGTGCTTACAGTTTCATTTCTGTCACTGATGCATCTTTAGGATTAAAACTGACAATAGTGCTATCATAATTGGAAGAGTCTGCAACCAGAACAAATACACAGTTCTGAGGGGTCAACAAAATGACATGTATTTTTTTTTACTAGAGATTGTTATTTAAATACCAAAGGTCAGAAGAGATTAACTTATGAAAATGTTTCCAGATATGAACTAAACACCTTTCTTCTTGTGGCAATGGCACAAATTTTAATGGAAAAGAAGCACCATTTTCTTCATTATTTTTTTATTAAAGTGAAACATTGAATTTTGCTATAAATTAAATTGTGTGCTAATTGTTTCACTCACCAATGCTGATATAAGTGAGAATCATACAAATAATGTGCTTGATAGTAGTGGTTATTTGAGAAGTGGAGGCCATTAGACATGTTGGTCCTGGTCAGTTATAGTGTTATTATTCATCAACCATCAAGCAAAAATATTTGCAGTATTTTGAAGGAAACTGATTGGTCCTGCATAGCCCAAGTGTAGAAAATATCATATCATGACCAACCATAACAAAAAAGAATTCTGTTCTAACATTAAATGTTCATTAGGTGATAATTCCTATTATATATCCAGTAATTTCAGGGAAATCTTTAATGTTTAATTTTTTTAATTTTAAAAATTTGTTTAATTTTCATCTTAATTTCTGAGTTTACAAATGTGATGCTGACTTAGTTAATGTAACATAACGTTTGTAAGAGCCAACCTAGAAAGTAATGCTTTAAGTAAAGTTAAATTCATATTAGTGTTTGCTTAGTCATAGCCATAGATAGATAGATAGATAGATAGATAGATAGATAGATAGATAGATACTTTATTAATCCCAAGGGGAAATTCACATAATTCAGCAGCAGCACACTGATACAAAAAAACAATATTTAATTAAAGAGTAATAAAAATGTAGGTAAAAACAGACAATAACTTTGAATAATGTTAACGTTTACCCCCCCCCGGGTGGAATTGAAGAGTCGTTTGGGGGAGGAACGATCTCCTCAGTCTGTCAGTGGAGCAGGACAGTGACAGCAGTCTGTCGCTGAAGCTGCTCCTCTGTCTGGAGATGACACTGTTTAGTGGATGCAGTGGATCCTCCATAATTGATAGGAGCCTGCTGAGCGCCCGTCGCTCTGCCACGGATGTCAGACTGTCCAGCTCCATGCCTACAATAGAGCCTGCCTTCCTCACCAGTTTATCCAGGCGTGAGGTGACCTTCTTCTTTATGCTGTCTCCCCAGCACACCACTGCATAGAAGAGGGCACTCGCCACAACCGTCTGTTAGAACATCTGCAGCATCTTATTGATAATAGACATAGACAATGGTAAAGCCTTTTACCCCCTGTAAGTTAATAAGAGATAAGAGAACTTTCTTGCTATAATTAAGATACAGTGTGATAACTGAGTCAGTTGTTGTTTAGAATAGGTCCCAATACACAGGGACTTAAAAGACCCATTTTCAGCTTAGAAATGGAATAGGCATACAGTTTTGACCGTTCTGAAATGGTTCAGAAACATTTTGTAATGATTTAACTGAATAAGCAAACTTAAAGAAATAAAGCAAGAATTTTAAGCTTTGAACAGAACTTCTCTTAAATAAGAATTTTTCTAATTTTTTGTTATTTCAATTTTCTCTTTTTTGTGTGAACTGTCTTACTTTGAATTTTAACTACACCTTTTAAAAACAAAGATATTTTGTCTGTGGAATCATTTTGACGTATCAGGCTTTTGTTGAATCCCATTTTTTATGTTAGAGTTGCTGAACTTTGGTAATTTTGGGAAAATGCAGCTAAAACATTAAAATAAACAATCCCATCTGCCACAAACAATATCAATTTGACCCAGCTGGCCCATTCATCTTGTTTTGTAATCTCACTAAAGCCAAATCAAAAAGATTTTCTCTAGTGGTACCCTTGGGACATTTGCACATTTGTGTATTTGTAGAGAACACATAGGGACGTTTGTTGATGGCACAAAAGTAGACCTTTTAGTTGATTTCAGTCAGCTCATAAGACTTCCATTCTCCTGCTTCCCATAATGTGCAATATCATAATGCTACTATGAAATGCTCAATAAAAATAAATATCAATTGAATTGAAGGCTACTGTGCTGGTGTAATTTATTAAAAATTACTGCATATGAGCAAAACGTTTTCTTATTGCATACTTTTTGATGGCTTTTAAACGTTGAGTTCATCTCATAGTGTGTACCTTACATCATTTATTTAGCTTAAATAATTTTAAATACAATTTTTGAGTCTCTCTTAATTTTTGGTTCTTTCATCACAAAATGAACATATTTTGATAGTCTGAGGCACTTAAGAAGCAGTTTATTATCAGCCTGAGAATCAATCATAGAGACAGAAAAGAAATAATAAAGTAGATGCATAGTGTTACATTCTAAAAATAGAGTATTAAGAATTTGGGTAAGAATGCATAATTAACATAGAATATGTTTTTCACACAACAAAGTACTATTAATTAAATTGTGTAAATCACTTTCAACATACTGTAAAATGTGTCACAATAAAGATCAGTTAGGAGTTACAAGCAGGCTGGCATAGAATGTGGAGATTCGGAAAGAAAGAAAGAAAGAAAGAAAGAAAGAAAGAAAGAAAGAAAGAAAGAAAGAAAGGTATATGTAACTGCACTGCAGTAGGGATTTGCATCAACTCCAAACACAAAACCTACCTGTGACCCTGTTTCTTTAGCTTATGGTTTACAATAATTTTAGAAGCCCCATTGGTGTGCAAGCTCGGCTACAAGTATTGCATTATGACTTAAAATAGTTTAACAATCCCAAACCTAATTACTGTAATCTACTTGAGGTTCAAAAAAGGAAGAAGCCTTTCTATGCAGCTTTGGAGCAAGGCAGGAGCCAATTGTATGCATGGTTCCAGTCTATCATGGTGCCAATTTATACATATACATACACAGCATCAGTTTAAACTTCCCAGTTAGCCTAACACACACATGTGAGATGCGGTAGGAAAATGTGAGTTCTTGGAGAACAATGTATACATACAACTGCTTTACCCAGAGACTGAGTGGGTATGGGGATTCAAAACCAGGATTCTCAACCTGTGAGGCAGCAGCCTTATCCTCTGTGCCTCCCTTTGTATCATTTGTATTTTTATTATACCAAAATGATCTTACAAAAAAATAATCTTGTATTCTATTACATATACATAAAATCAAACATCCTTTATGTTATATAGAACCTACCAGACACCATTTGGTGTGCTTTGCATCTGTACAGGTCTAATACACTTGTTTCCATGCAGTTTATTTCTTACAGTAATAGTACTGGCAGTCTAAGTGACATGCATTGAGTGAAAAAGAAGGAATGGACTGGAATCTTTTAGATCAGAGACCAATACCTTAGCCTCAGGGCTATACTGCCTGCATCACAGGGCCTTTGAGACCAGTTCTGGGAAAAATGAACACAAAGCTGGAACCAACATCTATGAGGGGCATATACTCAGGCTCACATATAAGTAGCCAGCCATCCCATCAGCCATTTAAATTAACATGAATGTCTGTTAAGTGTAGGAGAAAACATAGAAAAAAATATGGACAGATGGAGAACATAAAGACTGCTATGCATTAACATGTGTATGTATTTTATTGTTAAATTTGATGTCTTTCAGTAATTCTGTGCATTTTTTCATCTTTCCTGTATTGTGTATTATGTTTATTACTAGGGGGCTCCGCCCCCTGCTCGCTTCGCTCGCCAACCCCTGGTGTTGGGAATGATAAAGAGCGTGATGTATGAATGAGATATAGAATAGTGTGAAGGTGTAGATGATGCAAATAGAAAGCAAACAATAAAGTGTGTGGCACAGTGTAAAGGTTTATTGGAAAATTTCTTTGTACACGCCGTTTAAGTGTAAAAGGTAATTCCAGGTCAGAACTTGTAAGGTCAATGAAGATGGTCATTATCGTGATCAGAGTCAACTTTGTCAGAGCTTAGAAAGAGTTGTGTCTCTCCAGGAAGAAATGGAATGACTTGGGTATTTATGTTTTCCACATTAATATTTTTTGGACATAATATAGTGCGTTGTGTTAAAAGGGGCATTTGGTCTAATGAGATTGCTGTTCCAAATCTCTCTGTAACTAAGTCGTCGCAGATAAAGGCTTGAGGAATTGTAATAATATGTGGCTGAAGTCCATCTGTATTGGTGAGTGTACCATCTCTCAGTTGTAATAAGCAATTGTTATGATCTGGTTCTGGACATCGTATCTTTTTTACTAACTGTATCTTTTGAAAGCAATGGCAATTGTCTGCGTATTTTAAGGTGCACTGAACAATAGCTGAGTGCATGGCATCTGGAAGAATAGCTAATCACTGTGTAAAATCTCCTCCTAATAAAAGTACCTTTCCTCCAAATCGAATATTATTATTCATAAACGTTTGTAGAAGTTTATGAATGGTGTTGAGTAAGTGACTTCATGCCATTGTACATTCATCAATAAACAACATTTTTTGAAGACGGATGTCACGTGCAGTGCCCACCGTTAATGTTCATAGTGGATACCGATTTGTAGGATCTAATGCAGTTGATAAAGATTTCACTTTCAGGTACATCGTTAGTTAGAATCTTCTGTAGATATTCAGTATATGAATGTAAAGAAGGCAGTCTAATTTGACCCTTTTGACAACAACGTCTAAATGTATTACTTGTATTGCCAGTTGTTTCTTCAGGGAAGTGAACTGAATGACAATGATTGCAAATGACATTCATTAATCGGAATGAATTTTTCCGGGGTATGTTTTGCTTGTGCCGTTTGAGAGGCGCGTTGTTGCATATGTAGTATTTGGGACGTGTTGTTTTGGAGCTGTAATCGATTTGCCTGTGCTGTGTGAGACGCCCGTTTTAGCCTTCCTTGCCGTTAACGTATGTCTGAGACGGGAGGTGTTTCGTTTTGAATCTGTGCCTGTTGCGATGCAGCACTTTGATTGATAGTTTGCGTCATGTGGATCTAGGATGTAGATTTGTGCATATTTGCGTTGTTGATTTGTTTCAGGGTGCACTGTTACAATGCGATGCAGTATTTGTGCACATATGCGAAAGCAGTATGGGCCATTGCCTTTTGGTGGCCTGATATTTACTAAAAGCAAATGAACTATTGTAGGATCTAACGCAGTTCATAAAGTTTTTACTTTTAGGTACATCGTTAGTTAGAAGCTGTAGTTGAGCTTTGCGTTTTTGGAGTCGAGACATTTTTTCTTTTAGAAATATGGATAAGTAATAAGAAGTATTGCACTCACTGTTAATATGGAGACTTTTCTGCGGTTGAACGGTTAATAGTGCCTTATGGTAATGAGATCCACCTATGCTGCATAGCCGTCTATTTTGTTGTTTCTTTCATGTTCGTGTGTTTGTTCCTGTTATCCTTTCCTTTTCGTTTTGTACCCGTGACCGTGTATTCATGACTTGTTTCAATATGTTTCCTTTTCTGCAGTTGAACGGTTAATAGTGCTTTATTGTAAGGAGATCCACCAATGCTGACACATATGCTGTCTAGTGTGAAGGTGCTGACGTTCACTTTAGAATATGTGGCTTTGGGTGTGACTTCTTATGGATGTGGGTGGGGGTGGGTTGTTGAGGATTGTTGTTGCGCGAGCGTCTTCTTTCTTTTTGTGTTCCTGTGTCTTGTTGAATCCCCCTCTTTGTGTGTGTCCCGTCCCTCGCTTGTAGGGTCTGTGGGGTGGTTTTGTGTTCTTTTTTTTGTGTTCCATGGGCTTGTTGAATCCCCCTCTTGGTGTGTGTCCCGTCCGGTGCCTGTAGGGGGGGGGTGCCTTGCTGTTGTGTGCGAGCCTCTTTTTTTTTTTTTTTCGGGTCTAGTTTCGTGTGCAATGTGTTTCGTGCTTTTCCTGCGTTTGACTTTGCGCCTCATTTCTCCTTTTTGTATGTGCTCACTCCTTTTTTCTGTGGTCTTGTCCGCCACTCGCGGCCCCTCATCCGCCTTTGTCGCCCTCTTTTCTCCGCCTTTCTCCGACTCTCGCGGACTCTTTTTGCGCCTGCGCAGTACGTCTTTTTGCAGCTACGGCCCATGGCCGGATGTGCCTGCGTCCATCATCCGGTTTAGCATTCTCGGTTAGTAATATGGATTATGTACTGTCTCCTTAAGTTTACTTACAGTGTGTTCCATGTTCCTTGTGTGTGGTCACTGAACCATGTTGACATATCACTTTTAAGCTGAGCCATCTCTCATTCTGTTTAAACTATCTCAGGAGTGGGAATCATTCATTTAAAGAGTTTCTGTGAGTATTGCTGTGTTCTTGTTGTCAGATTTTCTGTTTTGTTTTTCACTTCAAATTAAGGATTCTAGTTGATGCCCTGTGATTTGGACTTTGTTTGTTGTGAATTGTTGTTTTAGGCAGTTCCTTTTTCCTCTTTTTACTCTTTTGAGCTTTTTTATTTTTATTTTCTATTTTTTGATACTAAATCTTTGATTTGAAAAGATTCTTTGTTGTCTTTTTGTGCACAAACCAGGGGTTGACAGTAATCCTCCTCCATGTGCTGCTTCACTGTTTTTTTAAGTATTAATAGTTATTTTGCCAACTCCCTATTTTTGGGCATTTCTGAATGCTGCAGTGGCCGACCAGGTAAAATTCTAGTCTGCTCCCTGGCTTCTTTTGGAAGCCTCAACCCATTTTACCTCAGAGAAAACACCCATATCATAACAGAAACTACACATAGACAGTTAACTTGAATAAAACACAGGCCCCTGAAACTTTAAGATATGGTAACTCTGTTAAATACTGCACTAAAAGTATGCATTCCCACAAAAATCCTATAGGACACTATTCAAATTTTTATTTTGTGGGACTAAAATTTGAGAGCAGTCAGCAGGCACTGGCAATTCGACTTTATTTGTGTGGTTGGGAGCGGGTGGTCACAGTACAGATGAACCTCAGAGAGTCTTCCTGTCAACTGAGTCAAACTGCCATGTGTGCTTTTCTCAAAACAAGCCCTTCACTGCTCATGAGTTACTCCAATTGCAGGTTCAAGGCATATACCTGTAGTACACGGATTGGACCAAATATGTGGCTCTACTGTTTTTTTTGCACAGTCTAAGTGATCAGTCAGTCAAACTGCTATTTTACTTCTTAAAAAGAGGATATCACCAGGAAAAAAGAGGGTGTTTGCTCACCCAATATATTCATCTATTTATAATTTCTTTGAAAATGATAGGGAAAGATCAACTCTGATTGTATTGTAAAAAAGAAAAAAGTCATAAACAGATTTACTCACATTTGTGTACTTTTCTCTTATAGATTTTACTGCTATAAAATTATACTTAGACTAGGTGCCCAATTTAAGTGCCTTCTAAAGAGGAAAACAGCAATGCAGTCAGGAGAGGGATGGAACCTTTTTGCAGGCACAGGAGTAAGTGGGCATGAGCAGCTGGGAGTGGGATGATACACTGGTGGCAATGTGTGTAGGTATTCTTTTTTTCTATTTCCCAAACACTTGGACTTAATAATAACTGGAAATTTTCAATTGTCCCAGTGTGAATGTTGGTGCTTGAATGAGACTGGTACCCTTTTCAAGGTTAAATTCATGACTGGTGACAATGTCACCAGGTGTGATTGTACCTACCTGTGACCATAAATTGAAATCCAACATTTATGGAAAATAGATAGTTGGATGAATAGGTATGATTTAAAATGAGTACTAGAATTTAAATATTAAAAGCTTTTTAAATGTCAACTTTTTTAATCCTATAGAAACATTAAGCAACAAGACTTTTTGCAAGCCCTACTTTGCTGAATAAAAAATAGCCTGTTCTCATTAAAATAATTTTATGTTCCTGCTTTAGTCGCATTTATTCCGAAGAAATGGATTTAGCTTTTCCGATTTCTCCTGATAGTCCATAGTGCCCTTAAGGGCTGAAATGAGCCTACTAGCAGTTTTCTATATGTTCTTTAATGTATGAGGATCTTTTAAATTTCACAGAGACCAGCATTAAAATAGTATTCAAAAAAGTTACTTATGCTATTCCTGAATTTCAAATCATTTCCAGCATTACTGCTTATTATTCACAGCTTATCAGAATACAGTCAGGCTGCCTACATAACAGGCCTTGTTCTGTTACAATATTATTGTGAGGGAAAACATCCAGTACTCTGATTACATTAGGTTATGTGCCCTCATGATGCCCTCATTATGGTGAATTATTCTGTTTGCCTTCCTTAATTGCCTGTCTTAAGAGTTGTAATTGACTATTCCTCAGACCATCAATTAAAGACAGGAATGCTGGGATATAAAAGGACAAGAATGGCATCATTGCCTTGCTGTACATGTTTCTAGATGACAGTGCTGAACTAAATAATTCTAAATACTAGAAAAGACAACATTGTATAAATTAAAGTATTTGTGCAATTGACATAGACAGACCTGCAATGGTTTATATACGTTTTATATAATGTATTTCTTATAGATAAAATAATAAACATTTGACAAATATAAGTGAAAAAGAGTTTTGTAATCTTGGCAATCTTAAAGTTTGAAAGGCAGAAGTATAAAAAATAACATACCAGAGTAGTGCTGACTGTGGTAGATGGGAAATATCAGCCTCCAAACAGAAGGGTGGAAGATACACAATCTTTGTCATTCTTTTGCCAGAGGTAGGAGAATGAAGAATGAACAACTTGACTTGAATGTTCATTAACTGAAGGGTGCTGTGGTGTGGGGTTCATTAAGAACTCCCCTCTGGTAATGAAAGTCTGTAAGTGCTTAAGAATCATCTTGACATCTTGATAACTAAGCAATGAGAAATGGAAGCACTGCATCTTTGCCAAAACCTAGCATTTTATTTCCGACTTCTGATTAAAATCAATTAAAATTGATTCCACCCCTCCCCTAACAGAACACTCTTTGAAAGCTAGCGCCCTATTTTACTGAGCATCAGGCAGATTTTTATGTTGTTGCTGGATGATCAAGTAGCTGCGGGTCATTCATTTTGGCTTCATATTGTACATGTATACTGGAGAAGCAAGGAATGAGAAAGCATCGAGGCTTAATTAGACAGCTGACATGTAGCCAACATCTCAACTGGTACACTTTCATAATTTTGTTTTCTGATGTACAGTCTAATTACACAAATGTGTGTAATAAATAACCTTGGAAAAAGACAGATAAAATGTTTTAAGGCAATGATGACTATTTGCTGAATACAGAAAATAAAGAACACTGATAAAGGTGAATAGACAGTTAGATGGTGATTGTGTGATCAAATAGAGCAGCCTCCATTACAAAAATAATGAGATTCAGAGTATATGGTCAGGCTCATTTTAATCAAGCAGGGTATTGTCAATAATTATTTTATTACTTTAAAAATATAGTTACACACAACAACAACATTTGTATAGCACATTTTCATACACATGTGTAGCTCAAAGGGGAAAAACCAATATATTAAAAAGGGTTACAAAAAAAACCAAAAAGTAATTATTTGGTGGGGATGAAGAAAAAAAACTAGTGAGTGCAGGGGAGACTATAAACCTCTGTGGGTTTCAAGGCCAAAAGACCATTCATGATCCTCTAGCCATTCTGGAAAACATAAACATGTTAGTGATTATTGATTACAAAAATATGAGAATAGAATGTATTCTCAGTAGCACTATTAGGTACATATATCTAGGTCTAGTTAGAAATCCTATTTGCATCCAGCCCAGAAGAGAAGAGACTCACCCCTGACCAACTTTCCCAAGACTACTACCTGACACCTACAAAGAGGCAAAAAGGAGCTGCCTAAAAGGCAATCCTACTGCAAACAAATCCAAATGCACAGTCCAGAAGTAAAATGCAAAGACAGAACAGAAAATAATTAAAAAACACAAAATAAAAAAAAAACAAAAATAGCAAAAATTAGAAAATAAAGAACATTAGATATACACAATTCTGGCCATATCTGAACCCCCTCTGTTCTCACCTTAAATCAGCAAATCAGCACACTGCACACAGCCGGTCGTCCCTTAGGCTCATAAAGATTATTGCCCCCAAATTTGGATACACAAGCAAGGGATATCACAATATTAACACACATTTGGTCATGGAGGCAGATAATATTGTAATAATCAGAATACTACCCTGAAGTTAAGTAGGGCTGGATGAATGACTGGCAGTGAAATGTCACACAGGTACACTGAGTTCTGCATTCCAAGAGCCCCTGGAACATTTATGTATAGGGTGTTTAGGGTATTGGATAAATAGAGCCTCGCAGAAGATAAGGGTGGATCCTGGAGATAGACAGACACATCATGCAAGTCTGGATTGGGAACACTGGACAAAACTTTAGAAACAGTGGAAACATATCTGTGGCTAATTTCAGTAACTGTTACTTTATGAGACATTGCTCATGGCCATATCAATGGGAAGGTGACTTTTCTTAAAGTATGGCTGTGAATCATTGATCGGTAAATAAACAAGTCTGGTTTGTGTGTCTCAGTCTTTCCATTTCAGTACTATCCCTGATGTTGTCACAAAGTGGCAACAACTTCATGAAGCTTAGCATAATACCTTTTTATGTTTTCTTTATTCTTCTTTTTCTGTATCTTCTCCTACTACTTTAATTATTATTATTGTTATCTTTATGATGAAGCTGTAGTGCTCATATCAGAAAACTATGAAGCATCATGATTTCCAAGGAAACTGCAAGATGCCTTCACAAGTGTCATTTTGCATCTTGGGGTTTTGTAAAATTGTAACATCATTCATTCTCAAACATGTACTTGTACTCTTAGCTTGGGAGTATACTGTAGCTGAATTTGAATTTTTTTTCAAATTTGAATTTGAAATTTTGTGAATTTCCCCTTGGGATTAATAAAGTATCTATCTATCTATCTATCTATCTATCTATCTATCTATCTATCTATCTATCTATCTATCTATCTATCTATCTAGCTGTAGAATGCTTCATATATAGTTGTCATGTCCTACTCTGAGGAAGGACAAACTCTTATCTTAGTCAGATGTCTATGCAGTTCGAAGGAGTAACTCTGAGACACTTGATACACATGGGCACAGAGCTGTAATGTACGTTGCAAAAGACTCTCCAACTCCCTCCATAGTCAAGCAGATGATCTGACTGCAAACTGAGCTCACAAGAATGAACACACAAGACCAGTAAACTGATCAAAGTCAAACTCAGAAACAGGGTCGTAACCAAAAAGGACAAACAGTAATCAAGAAAATAAATCGGAGCACAAACCAAAGAAATAAAAAGGGATGGTAATTTTTTTAAAAAAATCAAAATTAAAATAAAATACATGCATAAATGTCATTAGTTAACCCAAATTACGGATGATGACTATCTGCTGAACAGATAGTAAAGTTTCTCATTGGTGATTTGAAATGCTGTGATATTTGAAATTGGAACATGGTAGTGCCCGCAAACAAAACAAAATAGTATTGCGGTAACATGAAAAATGATAAAATAAAATAGTCTAAAATAATTTGCCAGAAATGTTGTTTAGTTTTACAAATGTCTGAATACATGTTGTGAGATGTTCAGCCCGCCGCACTAGCACGCGGAAGCACTCCGGGCTTCCCTGGAAGGTTCTTCCTCCACCTGCCCAGGTGTGGTGGAAGTGCAGGTTTCCCGGGCTCCACAACACTTGGGGTGTCCCCTGGCGGTGGCCACGGGCCCCAATGGGTTTGAGCGTCTTTGCTCTGTCCCCGTGGTCCCCTCATCATCCAGGGCGGTTGCCCCCTCGTGGCCCGGAACACGTATAGACCACCTCCCTGTCCTTCCAGGCGTCTGGATACCAGCCTCCTGCCACAATGTATAACTTTTGCAGGAAAAACCAAGCCCTAATTGTCCAAGCTTCCTGCTTCCAAGTGTGAAACTTCAAGCAGATACAAAGAGAATAAAAGAAGAAGAAATAAAATTACAAAATAAAGCCAGGCAATATTTGTAATTAACTTATTTGGGTGATTCCCCTTCTGAACACAATGATTTAGCCATAATTGTAACAAAAATATAGACTATCTTTTGGAAAAAGGACAACCTAAGCTAGAAAAATAAAGATGTGTGATGATAATGGGTAATTATACCTTAAATGTATAGATAGCAAATAGCACACATCGACACAAAAAGAGTAAACAGGAGTACGGTATTAAACAGTATACATAAAAGTACCATGAAAATTAGATTGATAGGCACAGCAGTAAGGATATGAGACAGTCCCCATTACATATCAATGAGATATAGCTAAGTAAAAAGTATGCACAAATTGAAACTGAATAAACTGATAGTGTGGGCTTTTGGAACAAAATCTGATATTTCTAAAATGGTATTCCAACAGTCAGCTGAGGAGTAGGGGCCAAGATCTCTATGACAGATTTTGTACACAGAGAGAGGATGATGGAAGACACAACAAAGGAGAGAATACAGAACAGAAACAGGCTTACTAAAGGGAGTTAAGATTATAAAAAATGAATGAAGTGAGTGAGTAGGTAGTGGAGCCTTAAAAGAAAAGCCACATGACTCCTACAAAGATCAAAGTTGTAAGAAAAAGAAAAAGAGCAAGATGGAACACTATATCTAACACATAGGCCCTGAGGCCATGGATGTCACAAAACTTGTCTAAAATGCTAATCCCACACTGAGACCACTAGGGGAATGAATAATAACAACCACCCATCAGTAAAGCACTATTATTAAAACTAAGATTTTTAGCATGCCAAATGGCTCCATACAGACAACAAATAAGATATTATTTGTCCAAAACAGAGCTGAGCTGATTTTAATTTAATTTTAGGAAAAGAAACATCCTTCAAAGACTTAGTAGACACCAAGGATCATGCTAATTCCAGCCATGACAAGGAAAAAGGCCCTGGCCACCAAAGCCCAATAATAAGATACAGTATATGGGATGAGTGAGTACAGTGTGTTTAACTTGAGGCTTCCTATCTACCCAGATAAAATTAGAAATCATACATCGGACCAACATCATAACAGCAGAGTAAGAAACTAATAATTTTAAGAGTAGTTAAACAAGATTGAAAGGTCAAACTTAAGTTACCCACTCATTTAGAGACTCCTTAGCAAATCAAGGATTTCAGGCATAACTAACATTAAATAGCCATAATAGTCCAAACAAGGCAGAGGGGAATCTTAAACCTCCAAGCTCAAAATAACAAAGCCTTGAATGAAATGTTATAATTTATGTTCTGTGTTGCATGCTTTACAAAAATGAAACCTTCAAGTCTTTAGAAACATTGAGAAGTAGACTCATATTTCTTATGAAAAGGAAGTGAATTACCAGTAAAACCCTGGCCCAAAATACAGGAAAAAGAGAACAAAAGCAGTCAAAAAAGTTTGCTTACAAGATACTAAAAAAAAAGTTAAACCAGTCCACAATTCAAAAATCCAAAGCCAGCAAAAAGTTCAAAAACAAGAGCACTTACAAAAACTGGAATCCAAAGAGCCTAACAAATATGAGTAACTGCTAATGCTTCAGTGAGACTGACTGCAGGAAAGAGAGTGAGAGTGGACCCAGAGCTATAGCATTAGGTGGCCCTGTTCTTTTAGGTTCAACATGTAGAAGTTATCACAATGCCTAACTAATACATAAAAATAAATCCACACAATACTCATTAAAGAGAAAAAAAGTAGAAAAGGGAGAAGTCAAAAACATTTTTGATACATAAATTTCAAAGGAATTTAACAAAGATGATAAAAAGAATACATAAAAAGAAAAGTCACTACCACTAGAGATGAAACCCTGGCAACTCCGTAAGACACAATCCAAATTAAGTCAAAAACAACTTATTAAATAAATCAAAATAATATAAAAAATAAGAACTGAAAAAAAATCTAAAACTTAATTTTCAGAAAATATGCAAACAAATATAAGTCTGGATCAGTACCCTTGCAACCTTCTAGAAACCTTTAACTCTAAGGCTTGAATTTCTTTGGCTGAGTTAACCTGTTCTGACGTCATCAGATATTTCTTGGTTCAAAGTTATGTTATTCAACACTAATATTTGTTGCAGCCTAATATTCTTTAACTCATCCATATCAGCCAATACAGAAGCTGCCCTGTGTGATCAGATGTTTTCTTTGGTGAGTTCTAAGTTTACACGTTTTATGTATTTTATGAATTTTCTCCAGAGAAAAATTAGGTGAGGCTAGAAGGAGGCCAGAACCCTACCTGGTCTACCCAGCCAATGAAACTTTAACTTCAGCCAGGCTTCAATACAACCTTCTGGCTTCAGCTGTAGCAGGCCCCAAATTGAGGAGTTGGCAAAACAACCACAGCAATTTAAAAAATACAACATAAGCCCCACAAAAGGATAGTAACTGTAAATCTCATGTTGTGTACAGATGGGTAAGCAATGACTCTTTATAAAAATATGATTTATTAGCAAAAATATCAAACAATATAAAGAAACGCTCAAAAAAGTTACAAAAGAGGCAACAAAGGAGTTACCTAAAAGACAATCTTAATGCAAACCCAGTCCCAAAATGCAATTCAGAAATCAGAATTCTATAAACAGAGCAGAATAATCAAAAATCTAGGAAGTCCTACCATTAACAGTATACTCACAATTCACGATAATGATGATTTCCATTGAACTGCCTGTCTCCACAGCCTTTATAGGGCTCAAGTCAGTTCCAAAATAAGATGGACGGGCGGCCACACCTATTCATTTTTAAGGAGACAATACACCTGTGCATAATCACATACGAAACCAATAAAAATAACATAAAGACATGAAAAATAATGACTCAAATTAAAGAAAAACTATAATAAAACATAGCTTCTTCTTGTAATGTGTACTTTAAGACAAGATATCAATAGATACTTTATCTATACACTAAAGAAAACCAACTAATTTAGTTTAATACATTTTTAGAGGTAGGAATAAGAAAAACAACTATTGATGTCGAAAGTGTAGGGAAGAAAACTGAAGTTAAGTGGCTGTCTTTTACGAGGCACCATATGCACGCACTGTGTCACCATTTTTTAATTGTCTGTTCCATAGCTGCAGCCATATTGTTGCTGTCAGCAACACTAATAGAGGCATCCACATATTAGATTGAAGATCTCTCCCTTCCTAACTCTCTGTCACTTTCCTTCTAGCATGTTCGGAGCTTTGCTTTGCTCTATGGATGCTGATTTTTGTCATACGTTCTTGTTCAGTTTTTAGACTTAGCTAATGATTCAGCACACACCTTGTGGTACAAATTGCACACATCATCAGTGATGTCACCTGTGGTCATTGGGTGTTTCAACATGTGACTCCTTCACCCAAGGTGACTCAGCTAGTAGTGATCAAGCCCTGGCTTGTCTCCAAGTAGCTTGTGTAGTTCACAGATCCCCCTGCTTCATTCACAGCCCTTGTGACATTTTCTCTGTGATGTCTGTGATTTTTGTGATGACTCCCCTGCTTTGCAATCCCATGATTCCAAGGAGCTTGAGTTCCCTGTAGAGGAATTGGCATGTGAAGCCTCTATACTCGAACTCAATGAGGTCACACAGGGAATTGCATCACCTATTGCAGAATTCATCTACAAGCTCCTCACACTTGGCTCTTGTCCTTTCGAATGCTTCCTCCATCCGGTCTTCCCATGGAACAGTCAATTGCATTTGTCTTATTAAAGAAATGCTATTAAGAGAATTGAGTGTTAGGAAATTTGCTTTGCTTCTTTGATTTTGATTTGTTGGATGTCATTTCTGATTTGTTTGTTTTGTCTTTCTTTTTGACCTCCCAGTTTCACACTCCTGCCTGTTTTTAGGCCAATTTATTCTCCAATGAATACATTGCTGCACCGGAATCAGATTATCACTGCCAAGAAGTAGTCAGCATTTCAATAGTGTATTATTATGGAGTGAGTCAGACCAACAAAGTATATTATGGATTGGTCTATTCTTGCACATTGGTCTAAGCTTAACACATTCATTCAAAAGAACACACACAGAACTCACTAGCTTTGGTGTGAGCAGAACAGACAGGAGTCCCTTAGGCACTGAAGGCAGATACATCATGGTTAATGTCATTTACCCAAAATGTAAGAATGAGGAATCCCTCCTCATCCCCTAACCATTTAGGAAAGAAATGTCAACCTATCAACATCAGGTGTCTTCTGTTTAATTTATTAATTAAATTACTCAATGTGGGCAAAGTAATTTAATTTATCATTTAAAAGTAAAAGCATAGTATTTAAAAGCAAAGCAGTATTTATTCAAATAGAATAATGGCAGCAGAAAACTTTATAAAAATACACCCTTGCTTCAAAGTCAATTCCTACAGTAAATAATTCTTTCCATAAGGATATGGCACGTGAAGAACAGCACCATTGGACATGTTTTTGCAAGGCAGAGAAAGAAGGGAGAAAGCTTGTCTTTTAGACAGCTTATTTTAACTAAGACGTCAGGCTGATGACAGTGGTGTCAAAATGGATTTTTTCTCTCTGTCTCTCCCTAAGGCTGTTTGTCCTTTATGCCATGTGGAGGTCCAGTACTGGTGATGCTACACACAGATAATTGGCTAACTACTCTGGTGATGGACAACCTGCCCTAAAAACTTTAATCATAAGCATTTTATCTCATCAAGGGTGTTTATCTATATGGTACCCAATTCCCTTGGGAAATGAATACTCCCATCTGGTGGTTGAGTTATAAACTGAGGACCAGAGCTGATCCTTCCTATATGCAGACTTAACTATTAACTATTAACTATGCATGGGACCCATGATCAGAGGACTGATGCGCGGAGACTGTTGGGGATTTGCAGATGTCAGTGATTAAGGAGATTCATTGGACAGCCAATTGGATTTCATGTTTTTCTTGCTTGGCTTACTTTACTTGAGTCAGATAACTCCTCCCTCAACCCTAATCATAACCATAGTGTAACTGGACGTATCGCTAACATCACTAAAGTATAATGGAAAGTGACAACCTCCTTAACAGAGCAGTTGACTCTACTGGGGTTATTACTGTTTCATGAATCATCAAATTAATGTTGATGACAGTCACCTGTTGTAATAATTTTCATTAACAAGCAAAGAGATGGCTTCAAGTCAACACCAGTCAGGAGGGCAGAAAAAAAAATCGGGAGTGGTCTCCCCTAGACTTTCCCCTAGATATGGGGATAGATATTTGAGGAGTAATAAAATTAATAATACTAGCCAACCAGCGGCGTAGCATACGCCGCATAATTATGTATTGATGGGTGAACATTTCCTGAACAACACAGTTGTCCAAACAGAAGTGAAAATAAAATTGAGCCCGGTGCATTCTTTAACTGCATTTTCTGCCTTGTAGCGCATTGGTAGTGTTTCTGGTTAACAGTAAGGAGACTGTGGAATGGAAATACCCATAATGCGTTCCAAACCTCCCACTGCAACACTTACTTAACCTTTTCATAATACAAAAGGGTTGTATAATGTGCATAATTTGCCAAAACACCAATAATGTTTCTAATGTACTAACCAAAAAGTTATAAAAAGTGCCTAGCCTACCAGAAACAACAATTTCATACTGCACTTGTTACCGACCTCAGGCCTAGGGGAACCTGGGCCAGGTACAAGTCACTGTTGCTACAGGGTGTAGCCACAGCAATATGGTGTAAAGCATAAAAGAAACAGACAGCAGTCCCAAGTCTCAGACCATACTTCTCTGTTCTCTTCTTCTTTTATTCTCCTTTTCCCAGAAATATATATATACTTCAATTTCTGCATAGATGAACATGGTAATCAGTGAAAACAATGGTGCAAGCCAATTTACTCTGTATAGCAAATAGTGTAAACACATTTACTTTGAGTACTTGATTAGAAACCAATGTCCCCAGAACTCATTAATTTTCCAAGGATGCAGACATTTCTGTATCCCCACATTGTGTGTAGATAAGATACTAAATCAAAGCAGTCTGACTATTCAAAGCAGGTGACTCTTTAGCAAGACAGGTAAATATTTGTGTCCTGTAGATAGCCATCAGCAATAACCTGTAGCAGAATTTTCCAGAAATTCTGCCTTTTCTTTAAAACACTGGTTTATAGCCCATGACACTAAGCAACACACCAAAATGTCATTTTTTTTAGAGTACTGAATTCTAGCCCATTACACTCTCCCCTACTTTTTTTGAGATGTCTCCTGACATCTTGCTCTAAAGGCTCGGCCTTTGGTTCAGTGTCTATTGTGTTTCAATCAATGGTCTTAGGTAATAATCAAATCCTGGGTATACTGGATACATTATTGTGGGGCTTGGTAACAGATACATAGGATCCTGTATAACTGCATGGACACCAGGATTCCAAGGCTGGTATGATGGCTGCCCCAGTCTGTGGTATGTGAATACTTCTCTGGGCCTGACAGTGCGAGCCGATCTTCTTAAAGTGTCCCCTTCTCTGTCACACTGGTGTTCTGTAGCTAGGTCTTCTTGACCATTTGTGGGTTCCACTGCTTCAGCAATATTCCTCACCTGGGGTTCAACAACACTGGTCTCCATTTCCAGTCCTTGTTCCCTTGATGTTCCTTGTGAAAAATTTCTGTCAAGTTGTCGTGGTCCTCGTGGTTCAGGGTAAAACTTGCAGGCCTTGGCTCTGAGCCTGGAGTGTGACTCAGGTTCTGTGACCTCATATCTGACATGCGCAGGAAAGCGTGGCAAGTGGCGGGGGCCATATGAGGTTTCAGCTACCTCATCAGAGTGATCAGACGCCGAGTCTGCTGTCTCACTATATGTTTTTACTGGTCTCTGCCTTTTCCTTTTCACAGTGTTCAATTTAGTGTTTCTTTCAATAGGTAAGTCATTGACGGTTCTTAGACAGGTGTGTCGCGTTGTGGGTTCCTCAGTCTGAGAGGACCTGTTACTCCCGTTTCCCGATTCCCGCCTCTTGGTACAGCCATCTGCTCTGTGTCCCATCTGACCACAGTGGAAACAGTGGGGGCACAATTCTTTTCCCTGCTGAACACATCTTCTGCATCTTTGTTTGGGACTAAGACTTGATACCTGAGAGTCCTGTTGTGGAAGTGCACGAATGGCTCTCCAACTATTGGTATCAGTATATTTCACAAAGTTTTCAAAATTTTCTGCTAGTTCTGACACTTGAGCTATTAATTGCTTCACAATCTTTTCAAAATTCCTTTCTAGCACAGATACTTGAGCTGTTAGCTGCTCAATAGTTGTACTTTGAGCTTGAGGTGCATGGAGAGCTGTCAGATTATCATTATCGTTAAGTTTCACAATCGTTTCAAATTTCTTTGCTAGTTCAGACACTTGAGCTGTTAACTGCTTAACAGCTGCACTGTCCACTTGCATCCTATCATTTGCCTGACTCACTTTAGCCTGATCAGCCTGTGTATTGTCTTTTGCCTCTACTGAATTTACAGTGACTGGTCTATGTTTACTCAGTGGGTTGAGTCGCTTTATTCTCTCTGCTTCATCCCTGGTCACTCTAGTTATCCGCTCTAGTATTACAAAATCAGTCACCTTCGGGTCAGTGAGAATTGGTTTTAGGTCTTGTCTGATGTTGTTATTTTTCTCATTCAACCCTTGATAAAGGGTATGAAGAAATATGCCCTGAACTAATTTTCTGTCATAACTGAATTCAGCTCCATGCTGCTCTGATGCCTGCAGCACGCGTTGTCGAAGATCCATTATCCTATATACAAAATGTTCGGGTGTTTCCCTATCTTGCTGCTTTGTATTGCTCAGTTCCTGAAACAGTTCTGTGCTGCTTTTATCCCTAATGTGTAACCTAAGAAATCGTTTGAGCTCATCTAATGTGAGATCATCTCTACTCATAAGAAACTTTTTGAAGATACCAGGTTTAACTACTTTTAGTACAGACATAACAACTTCAAACTCAGTAAATCCCTCATGTAACCCTACATCTATTTGTTTGCAAAGGTTACTGTATGACATTTCAGAACCCCCATCATAGATTTGGCCACCATGGACTTTGAACTCCCTGCGAGGCAGAAAAGCAGCAACATCAATAAGTCTTACCACTTGATCTGAAGTGATATAAGAGAAGCATCCTTTCCCCAAGTCCTCAGAGTTCCTCCTATTTTCAAAGTTTGTGCCAAGATGTTTAGCTTGGCTCAAATGAGTATCCTGATCCTGTCCTGTGGTGATGACACCTATACAATCCTTACTCTTAGCAGGGGTGAAATCCTTTCCGGTTAGGAGTTGTGAAATCATATCCTGGAGGTGAAGTAGGTGTGACATGCCTTCGTCCTCCAAATTTCTTAACTTATCATCCTTAACATAATCAAAAAGGAAATAATAAAGTTCTTGTTCACCTAGTTGTGAGAGTTCTACAGTTTCATTCCCTTCTTCATCTTCTATAATTGCAGCCAGAATGCTGAGTTGATTGTAATCCAGTAATATTAATTTCCTGTGGATATCCCAGATCAGCATCTTGCGTGGTCCGGATGTTGCCATCTCCCTTCTGTACCTGAAGCTGGGCTCTCTGGATGACACACTGAAAAGAGTCTCTCTGAAGCTTCACAACAGGAATTCCCAGGTGTATTGATGACTGTCTCCACGACAGGGTGCTGATCCCGGACGAGCCCCCAATTGTTACCGACCTCAGGCCTAGGGGAACCTGGGCCAGGTACAAGTCACTGTTGCTACAGGGTGTAGCCACAGCAATATGGTGTAAAGCATAAAAGAAACAGACAGCAGTCCCAAGTCTCAGACCATACTTCTCTGTTCTCTTCTTCTTTTATTCTCCTTTTCCCAGAAATATATATATACTTCAATTTCTGCATAGATGAACATGGTAATCAGTGAAAACAATGGTGCAAGCCAATTTACTCTGTATAGCAAATAGTGTAAACACATTTACTTTGAGTACTTGATTAGAAACCAATGTCCCCAGAACTCGTTAATTTTCCAAGGATGCAGACATTTCTGTATCCCCACATTGTGTGTAGATAAGATACTAAATCAAAGCAGTCTGACTATTCAAAGCAGGTGACTCTTTAGCAAGACAGGTAAATATTTGTGTCCTGTAGATAGCCATCAGCAATAACCTGTAGCAGAATTTTCCAGAAATTCTGCCTTTTCTTTAAAACACTGGTTTATAGCCCATGACACTAAGCAACACACCAAAATGTCATTTTTTTTAGAGTACTGAATTCTAGCCCATTACACACTCACCATTTAATTTGACATCTTTGGGCTGCAGGAAGGGAGGAGGAGGAGAATGAAACGGAAGGTTTTTTAAAGGCTTTCTTTAACTTGCGCTCAGGCGTTTGCAATCATTTCAATAGCTTCTTTTGCGTTAATTTTAATCTCCTCCTGCCTACAAGTTATTCTGACGAGAATTTTTCTCAGCATTTCCTTGCGATAATACACTTTCAAGGTGCGAATGATGCTCAAATCCAATGGCTGAATCATCCTTTTTTTTTCTTCATATTGTGAGGTTTCTGAACTCTTTTGAGACCCCCCTCCCCACTCAGTGGGAACGTCATGCTGAAGTGCGTCCTGAAGCGCGATTGCTGCGTCTGTCGAAGCTTGATTGTCTGTTGCCGGGCAGAGTAACAACAGACTCATAGCGCTGCATTGAAACAACACAGAAGCAAATCATAAAAGATCAGGGTCGTGCTATAAGTCCCTGTCTTGCTCCCCAAAACACAAGGTTGAGTCTCAGTACTTTAGCAAAACCAGCCTTCATCTTGAAACTGGAACGGCACACTTATTTATTGCAGCGTGATCTGCCACTCTGCCATACACAGACACAGCAGATCAGTGATAAAGTTACATGTTAACTGCATTTACAATGTCCCTTGCTTATCACCCATCAATATCTTTTCTGTTTGCTTTGGCTGAGAGACTCAGCACAGCTTTGAGCCGCTGTTGCCCTAGCAACAGATAAACAGTCTTCCAGAGTTTGGACTTCGGACACTCTTCGGTGTGTCGTCTAGTTGGGGGAGGTACCTTGAATGAGTGCCGCATTAATAGGAATGTTTCTGTTTGTTTACAATCGTGCAAGCGGATACACGTGACCGCATTCAGGTCCTAACGCAAGATGTTGGT
This sequence comes from Erpetoichthys calabaricus, assembly GCF_900747795.2. Lineage (NCBI taxonomy): Eukaryota > Metazoa > Chordata > Cladistia > Polypteriformes > Polypteridae > Erpetoichthys > Erpetoichthys calabaricus. Next base: position 10,618,454 of record NC_041404.2, on the reverse strand, counting down.
CGTAAATCAAAATAAAAATTTTGGTCGTAAATCAAGTTGTTCGCATGTCAGGCCGGTCAATATGAAGGGTCGACTGTACTTTCATTGTTCTTTGCGGTTTCGGCTGCTTTTCTATATATAATCCACCAAGTCACCCAACCACAGTAGTAGGAGGGGGGTGGGGAGCGTACACAGGGCAGGGACGTATTCAGAGGGAGGGTATAACCCGCACTCAGTGGGTATTCCTCGTTCGTGGGGAACAATTTGAGAAAGAGCTATCAATCTGTCAATCCTCTCTGTGTCCGGGCAGGGTGAGGTTTCCCGTGTTGAGTCAAATAAAGCAAGATTTGTGTGTGGCGAGTTGTTGTGAGCGTACACAGGGCAGGGACGTATTCAGAGGGAGCATATAACCCGCACTCAGTGGGTATTCCTCGTTCGTGGGGAACAATTCGAGAAAGAGCTATCAATCTGTCAATCCTCTCCGTGTCCGGGCAGGGTGAGGTTTCCCGTGTTGAGTCAAATAAAGCAAGATTTGTGTGTGGCGAGTTGTTGTGTTCGAGCATATGAGCAGGCACTGTGAATGCCTTGAGAGCGTGGGTGGACGCGTGCCGGATGAATGAGTATCTATATAATATATATATATATATATATATCTATATAATGAGTATCTATATATCTTCTTAGATATAGGCAGTGTATGATAGTTCAACTGATGATACAACTATCGTAGCTGTGATGGTTTTACACTCCAGCACATTGCGTTGAACGCTGGTAACAGTCAGGCGGGCAGGCATATAGAATTGGTGCTCTTAGAGTTGGTGGGCGTGTCTCTCTAGCGGTTCGAGTTCTTGGGCGGTGCTCTGTCGTTTGTATCACACGGTCGGACGACTTGGTGGATTATATATGATGATGATTAAATGTTAAAATCCTTCGAGGAACTAATTAACTAACACCAACCCCGCTTGTGCATATTAAATGTTGAAATCCTTCGAGGAACTAATTAACTAACTAACACCAACCCACCCACACAGCTTGTGTGAAAAAATGCGCCCGCACGGTCGGATGACTTGGTGGATTATATATGATGAACATTTGCAAAATCCATAACGAGGCTTTCAGTAAGTACAATGCACATGCGTTTATATAGTAAAAGGCAAATTATCCGCGACAAACAAACGTATAAATGCTGCATACCAAGCCGCGGCGTAGTATACGTTGCATAATCACGCCGCTTTTTAAATGTTTTCAAGCAGAGGGAAAAAAATGAACATTTGCAAAATCTGTAACGCTGCTTTCAGTAAGTACAATGCACACGCGTTTAATTTGTCGGCCATTTTTTTGCTAGTCGTCTTTTCGGGTTTGGGCTGCTTTTGTAGTATTACCGCTTGTGCATATTAAATGTTGAAGTCCTTCGAGGAACTAATTAACTAACTAACACCAACCCACCCACACACAGCTTGTGTGAAAAAATGCGCCCGTACTTTCATAATTTTGTTGCAGCCTATTAACTGTTTTAGACGCTGCATTCAGCAATTCACATCTGCGACAAATATGCCTCTTTTTACATGGTCCTGCATTGGTGGGCGGGAAACGTTTTCCCTGTTCCTGGAGGACCATCTAATAAGATGCATGTTTGTTGCGGAAACGAATTGCTGCATGTAACATGTAAAACAGTTTGCTATGGTGCATGCGGTCGTGCGTCGTAAGCGAAAAGTCAACGTGGCTCAGAGGTGCATGTGTACTGTAGCCCAGATGAAGATAAATGACGGCGTTTTTTCCCAGTCGACGCGTCCGAGTTGGTGAGCGTGGCTCCGTGAGTTGTCGTCGTAATTCAATTGTCTTAGAGTTGGTGGGCGTGGTTCCTTCCTGCGTGCGCCTTTGGTGGCTTACTTGTCGGCGGCTTAGTGAATCCACGCCCCTTCCGGCGTGCTTTCCATGGGTGACTACTTGTTTTCTGGCTTAGTGAATTATATATAAAGATATTGAACAATTATTTTAAAAGTAAAGTTGAATAAATTGGACTCTGCAGCTGCAATGAATTAAAGGTAAAGTACAACTTCCGATTAATGGAAATAGCCCAAAAGTTGATACAAATCTATTTTTTGTACCTAATACTTGTATGCAAAATTTGGTTGACCTAAGTGAAACCATACTAAAGTTATCGTGTTTACATACACACACAGACACACAGGCATAAATGGTATTTTCGGACTCAGGGTGGTCTAAAACGTCGAGAAATAGTGAAATGGAATTTTTGGAGGATTACAACACTTTCCCTTTACTTCGTATACGAGAAAGTAAAAAACAAATCCGGCACTTGAAGTTGTGTTTAGAAATATAAATTTGTCCAACTTCCAGTAAGCTAGCTGACATAAAATCAATCACCAGTACATTAAAGCTAACAGTTTACTGGACTAATAGAGTAACATTATGTGTAACAGCTTTCATAGCAAGTGTTTAACAGATATTATCTGATGTTACAATACCTAGTTAACACGTGGTTGAGGATTATTTAGTACTGCCATATAGAACTCAGGACCTCTACACGTTGTTAAAGGCTGCTAATGGTAGTCAACATATTAAATGCTTTCAGTGTTTTTGCTTTAAAGGATGAGTAGTAATTTTCTCAAACTACTGTAAATAAGGAGAAAACAGAAATTTTCGTGATTGGCAAAAATGGATATAATGAGGGTATTAAAAATAAACTTGATCCATTAGGATTAAAAGTCAAGACGGAGGTAAAGATTTTGGGGGTAACTATTGACTCTGACCTGAATTTTAAATCACATATTAATCAGATTACTAGGACAGCATTTTTTCACTTAAGAAATATAGCAAAAGTTAGATCCTATATAACTTTACAAGAGACTGAAAAATGAGTTCACGCTTTTGTTTTTAGTCGACTAGATTACTGTAACGCACTCCTCTCAGGACCACCCAAAAAAAGACATCAATCGATTGCAAGTAATGCCGAATGCAGCTGCCAGAATCTTAACTAGGAAAAGAAAACCTGAGCACATTTCTCCAGCTCTGGTGTCACTACATTGGTTACTTGTGCCATTTAGAATTAAATTACTGGTTATGGTTTACAAAGCCTTAAATAATCTCACTCCATCCTATATTTCAGGATGTCTTTCACCTTACATTCCAAATCGTAACCTTTGATCTTCAAATGAGTGTCTGCTTATAATTCCAAGAGCTAAACTTAGAACTGGTGAGGCGGCCTTCTGCTGTTAGGCACCTGAAATCTGGAATGTCTTACCGATAGAAATTCCCCAGGCTAATACAGTGGAGCACTTTAAAAAACTGCTAAAAACTCATTATTTTAATATGGCTTTCTCATAGCTTCATTTAAGTTTAACCCTGATATTCTATATATTCATTTTATTATCATTATCATTCTTGGTGCCTCCGAAATTCATACTAATCCCTGCTTTCTCTGCTGTTCTTTTTCCGGTTTTCTGTGGTGGCAATCTGCGCCACTACCACCTGATCAAGGCACCGTGATGTTCCTACATTGATGGATTAAAGGCCAGAAGTCCACTTGACCATTATCATCTATTTCTTCAGCTTGAAGCCGGAAAACCGTGAGGACTGAATGAGACCATTTATCTTAGGTAGAATACCTACAGGGGGCTGGGTGGTCTCATGGCCTGGAACCCCTGCAGATTTTTTTTTTTTTTTTCTCCAGCCATCTGGTGTTTTTTTGTTTGTTCTGTCCTCCTTGGTCATCGGACCTTACTTTTGTTCTATGTTAATTAGAATTGCCTAATTTTATTTTTATACTTTGTCTTTTTTCTCTTTCTTTATCCTGTAAAGCACTTTGAACTACATCTGTTGTATGAAAATGTGCTATATAAATAAATGCTGTTGTTGTTGTTTATGATTATTATTATTATTAGTAGTAGTATTTTATATATTAGTAGTAGTAGTATTCTGACACATTTTGAGACTACTTTTCTTTCTACATGATTATTTTTTATTGTTTTTGTGAGTTTTCTTAATATTACTTATATTAGAGATGTTTTCGTGACATAATGGCAGTGGCATTTTGTTGTTAATTTTTCTCCCAGGCACTGTCATTTTAGGCATGATTTTCAGATTTGCGACCATGTTGTTTAAGTTGACTAGGTTGTTTGATTAAGTATTGTGTTTACACGTACATAAAATGTCTATTTAAGATGATAACATGCATCATGTGGCATCCAAGCTTCTTCATTCATTAAAAACATTCAAAACTATTCAAAATTTTAGTGCTAGTTAGGCAAAGGATTGTTTGTTATAGTTAAGAACATTGGCTTGTTCAACACTGTGTTGAACTAAGGGGGGGTGGCGGATGCGGGGAATGATAGATTTCATTTTTTTCAATTTTAATGCTATATCATTGTTGCATATATGGCTGGTGCTTTTACCAAGGATACCTTACATGTATGGAGATAGAGTACACATGCATTTTCTACAGAAAGATTAAGTGACATCTTCTGGGTCACCCAGAGGTGGGAGTTAAATTAATGACCTTGCGTTTGAGGACCATCACTTTCACCATTACATCATACAGTGTGCTTTTTCACACAGACCCTGAAAATTAATGACCACTTTCTTAGCTAATATATCTAAATATTTCAGCATTGTTAATGTAGAAAAAGCAGCAGAAAGTGCATTTTTAAACTAATTTGCATTATAAAATGTATATCTGTATTTTTTAAGAAAACCAATCCAATAGCTAAATGTCTTTGAACAGACTAATGCTAGTGACAATGATGGGGTTATGTGATAATGAAATTAGAATTATCATTATAAGTTAGCTTTTTTGTATAAAACATCTGAGCGTTGTCTTATTAATCAGCTTTTACAATCTTAAAGGTATTGTGCTAAAAGATTTTTGTTATATACTGCTAAAGAAAATCATTAATGATGCTTTTTGTGCTATCCCAAATGATTTTTTTTTTGCTGTGAATTTGTACCCGATTATTATCCAGAATATGAAGTGTTCTCAATAAAAGCACCTCTCGACAGAATGTTATCATTAGTGTTACTTTATGATGTAGTGATGAAATTCACATACCGTTAACTTGATTGTTAAGAAGTCTATCAATCAGTCATTTTTATAGCCCATATCCCATCATCATTAATGACTGTAACTCATCAGCCCACGACTACATAAAAGCTCCTCTAAGGTTCTTATTTTGCTTTGTTATTACGGTGGCTTAATAATGCCAAAGTTTGTATATTTTCATTACAGACATTTAGAGTATATTAAAAAAAAGTTTTGTAATTAAGCTTCTGTATGTTGTATTGGAAGAGGGTAATTAGGAAAACTGATAGTAAAATAAGAGTAAAAAATTTGTGCGATTTGGGGGGAATTGTAGTTGTTGTTAATATAATATTTCTTGAGCTTCTATGAAAGGCTGCATTCCCCTTTCATTCAAATAAAGTCCTGTCTTACCTATCTGTCTATCAATCTAGTTATAAAACCAGCACTTTATGAAAAATCTAATCTAAATTTTGACAAAAAAAAAGATTTCTTAGTAATTCCTTTAATCTACCTTCCACACTCTTACCAAGCCTTAATTGTAAGAAACAGTATACTGTTGATTAATGCATCCTTCCATCCATTTTCTTAGCCAAAGCCTTTCCTGGCTGCATTGGGCACAGGCTGGCATCATTCTAGAGCTGAATGTCAGTCCATCACTGAACATACTCAAGCAGTCTTGTGAGGCTAGTTTAAATTTGATGCTTAGCCTAACAGCATGCCATTCTATAGTGACAGGAAAATGAGTGCCAGGAGGTAGCAGTGATGACTGCTGTAATTTTGTAGGTATTAACTCGGGCATCCATCCTTCGTATGAATGTAATTTTTCCAGTTTGGGATCTCAAGAGCAGAATTTCATTAGCATTGACAACAAAGAAGTACATCTGGCAAACACCAGTCCAGTCCTTGGGTATACTTATCCAAAATGTACACTTAAAATCATTTCAAAGTGCTACTCATCCTAACACATGCACATAAAAACGGACCTGAGGTCTGCACTGCCCTTAACTACTGCACCCAAATTTGAATTTTTCATGGTAACTACTGAGATAGCATGTCGGACCAGCTTTAGCAGATGCCATTTACGTTTGCCTCAGAATGTTCTGTCCTTCAGATTTAGTGTTTGGCATTAGCAGGAAGGCCACACAAAATAGTAGAAAAAAAAGATACCACATTTTAGGAAACCAGGATCTCATTAAATAACTGAATAGTTAATGACATAGGCTGTTTAAATATTGAAGCCATTTGTTGCAAAATGGAGACACAAACATTGTGAAAGGGTGTAAAACCTACTAAATGTCCCAAATAACAGGCCAGGAACCTTACAGAGATGCCCAGATAGGGCCCAACCCCAAGCAGCCAGCCTCCAACTACTACCTGCAGGCTTCAGCCTACAAAAAATAGGGTGCTGGCTATAAAGATTTACATATATGATCTAAATATATGCTTTAAATAGATGAAAATTCCCAACAATGGAAGAGGATAACCATAAACCTCTGGCTAGTTGAGACTACCGAAAAACAGCAAATTTTCTGTACAGGTATAATTGAGAATTTAGAAAAACAACATAAACAGAAAAAAGGCAAAAAGAAGGCAACAAATATTTGCCAAAAAACTCAATTGGAAACAAACAAATCCCAATATGAAATCCAAGAGCAATTCAAAGAACAAAAACCAGAACAATCCAATTAACCAGAAAATGTTAAAGACAAGAAATGCCCATGATAACCTCCTACAACACTCAATGACAACCTGAGGGAAGCTGTCTCATCCACCGGTATATAAAGGTGGAGGACGGTCACTCAAATGTGATGCCATGGTGGCCTTGCCTTTTTCTTTTTCACTCTCATAACATATAAACATATATATATATACAGTGGAACCTTGGTTCACGAACGTCTCGGTACACGTACAAATCGGTTCACCAAACTTTTGCCTCGGTTCCGGACCACACACTCGGTATACGAACAAGCCAGTTTCCCTTTCGGTTTGTACATGTTCAGTCTCTCCCTGTGCATTTCCTGTGCAGTGAGCAAGAGAGAGAGAGCGAGAGAGCGCCACACACACACACACACAGGCAGCGCGAGAGAGAGAGACAGACGCACACAGGCAGCACGAGAGAGAGACACGCACACACACAGGCAGTGCGAGGGAGAGACAGACGCACACACACATGCAGCGCGAGAGAGAGACGCGCACACACACAGGCAGCACGAGAGAGAGACACGCACACACACAGGCAGTGCGAGGGAGAGACAGACGCACACACACATGCAGCGCGAGAGAGAGACGCGCACACACACAGGCAGCGCGAGAGGGAGTGCTGGACGCATAAGGTAGGAAGGCAGTTAAAGAATGCACTGGGCTTGATTTTGTTTTCACTTCTGTTTACAGCGATCGGTTCGTAGCGTGCATTATTGCAATGTTACTTTTCTTGGTGGTTTATTAAATTATGGATTTTTTCAAATGTTCATTTTTTTCCCTGTGCTTAAAACTCATTAAAAAAAAAAAGTGTTTTTAGCCAGCGGTTGGTAGCGCTATACCGCGAACTATTGCAGTGTTAGTTTTTTCTGTTGTTCAAGGTTTTCTCAGTGTTATTCAATGTTTTTATATTTAGTTTACTATTACGCTGTGCATTCTATGGTTTAATTAACTATATATGTGCTTAAAAACTTAAAAAAATATATATTTATATACAGTTCGTATGGTCTGGAACGGATTAATTGTATTTACATACAATCCTATGGGGGAAATTGCTTCAGTTCACAATCAAATTGGTTTACGACCAGAGTTTTGGAACGAATTATGGTCGTGGACCGAGGTTCCACTGTATATATATATATATATATATATATATATATATATATACAGTATACTAGCTGTGTAAGCCCATGCTCTAAAAAGCCCGGGGTCCTAAAAACTATTGAAATCATCAGAAAAAAAATTGAAATGTAGAGATGTCAGGTAATTGAACTACTCTGGGCATCTCTGTCCTTTTGCCACTGTGCTCGCATCATTTGTGCATTAGCGCTGGGAGGAAAAGTAAAAGGGATACTATTTTGCTGATGTTAGCGGCTAGGCGACTTTGTCTTTCCTATGAGGTTTCGATTTGCTGATGTGCTGACCCCGCTTGTGTTATTAGTGGCTAAGCGAGTTTTCTGTTTCCTCGTAGGGGGAGCCCTTACCCCAACCCCACCTCTAACTTCTGGGCCAGACAGACACACACACTTCTATGCATAGACATATATATATATATATATATATATATATATATATATATACAGTAAATAAAATCCCAAGCCTAAAAGTGCAACGATTTTATGTCACGTTTTTATATATGTTTGGTATCATTCTTTTCAGAATTTATTGAACTTTAATGTGATGTTGTTAGATTTTCAGACTCATATTCCATTTTAAATTATAAACTAATAAATATCAAGAACTCACGTCCTGCGAGACGAGACTTTGTGCCAAGAGATTTAACCACACCCGTGGCCGGAAATAAAAGACAAAGAGTAGATGACAAAGACAGCTGCTGTGCAGGCTTTTAAATGTTTGAAGTGCTGCGCGAGATGCAGATCACGTGGCATGGCAACAACAACAGCAGCAGCAGCAGCAGCAATCCAGCAGCTGATCGAGCAAAGAGGAGGTAAAAAAAACCAACTGTATTTGTTTCCCATTGTATCACCATTGAAGAGGGGGTTTCAGAGGAGCGACCATGTCTCCTTGGAGTGTGTTCAGATCCCCTCTTCACAACAAAGTGGTTGCCGATTGAAGCGAGCAGGGGTAAGCCCCCTAGTATATATATATATATATATATATATATATATATATATATATATATATATATATATGTAGGTATACGAAGAAGACTTTGTGTTCTCTTAACATGTAGAGAGCAGCTGGACCATAATGTTTGCTATATGCAATCTTTGTGCTTGCCTATTAAACATAATCCCCTTATGAATAAAGTCTTGTGTCTGTACCTGCCAGATCATCAATAAAGGTTTTGTACCTTGGCATCCCGGTTCCTGGTATACACTCACTGGCCACTTTAGGCATACCTGTTCAACTGCTCATTAACACAAATATCTAATCAGCCAGGTGCCACTCCTGTATGTTAAGAACAAGCAACTGAGGCTACAATTTACACAGGCTCATCAAAATTGGACAGCAGAAGATTGGAAAAACGTTGCCTGTTCTGATGAGTCTCGATTTCTGCTACGGCATTCAGATGTTAGGGTCAGAATTTGATGTCAACAACATGAAAGCATGGATCCATCTTGCCTTGTATCAACAGTTTGGGCTGGTGCTGCTGGTGGTGTAATGGTGTGGCTGATATTTTCTTGACAAACTTTGGGCCCCTTAGTACCAACTGAGCATTGTTTAAATGCCACAGCCTACCTGAGTATTGTTGCTGACCATGACCATCCTTTATGACCGCAGTATATCTATCCTCTGATGGCTACTTCCAGCAGGATAACCCACCAAGTCACAAAGCTCAAATCATCTCAAACTGGTTTCTTAAACATAACAATGAGTTCCCTGTACTCAAATGACCTTCACAGTCTCTAGATCTTAATCCAATAGAGCACCTTTGGGATGTGGTGGAACGGGAGATTTCCATAATAGTGCAGCCGGCAAATCTGCAGCAAGTACGTGATGTTGTCATGTCAATATGGACCAACATTCTTGAGGATTGTTTCCAGCAACTTGTTGAATCTATGCCACTATATATATAATTTGCGGTACTGTTTTGCAAGTAAAGGGAGCAGGTAGGTCCAAGAGTGTGATTACTGAAGCCAACACAGCTCTTGTGGTGAATGCCTTTCAAAGTTGGGTTCTTCTTCAGGCATGTATCGATCTGGATGGTACATTGGTGGATGATGCCATGGAGAACAGGGGATGAAAAAACTTTTAACGTTCTTAATGTTCATGTTCCATAACATTGGTAGTTTCCTGAAAATAACGCTATTTCAATCATATACATAAATATGGGCCACCCTGCATATAAACTGCTCAAAACAATTAAAGGAACACTTTGAAAACACATCAGATCTCAATGGGAAAAAAATCGTGTTGGATATCTATACTGATATGGTCTGGGTAATGTGTTAGGAACAAAAGGATGCCGCATCGTTTGATGGAAATGAAAATTATCAACCTACAGAGGGCTAAATTCACCCCAAAAATCAAACTCAAAAAATGATATGGCAGGCTAGTCCATTTTGCTGAAATTTCATTGCAGCAACTCAGAATCGTACTCAGTAGTTTGTATGGCCCCCACATGCTTGTATGCATGCCTGACAATGTCGGGGCATGCTTCTAATGAGACAATGGATGGTGTCCTGGGGGATCTTCTCCCAGATCCAGACCATGGCATCACTGAGCTCCTGGATATTCTGAGGTGCAACCTGGCGGCTTTGGATGGACCGAAACATAATGCCCCAGAAGTGTTCTATTGGATTTAGGTCAGGTGAGCATGGGGGCCAGTCAATGGTATCAATTCCTTCATCCTATAGGAACTGCCTGCATACTCTCGCCACATGAAGCCGGGCATTGTTGTGCACCAGGAGGAACCCAGGACCCACTGCACCAGCATAGGGTCTAACAATGGGTCCAAGGATTTCATCCCAATACCCAATGGCAGTCAAGGTGCCATTGTCTAGCTTGTAGAAGTCTGTGTGTCCCTCCATGGATATGCCTCCCCAGACCATCACTGACCCACCACCAAACCGGTCATGCTGAACAATGTTACAGGCAGCATAATATGGCTTCTCCAGACCCTTTCACGTCTGTCACATGTGCTCAGGGTGAACCTGCTCTTTTCTGTGAAAAGCACAGGACACCAGAGGTGGATCTGCCAATTCTGGTATTCTATGGCAAATGACAGTCGAGCTCCACGGTGCTGGGCAGTAAGCACAGGGCCCACTAGAGGAGGTCAGGCCCTCAGCCCACCCTCATGAAGTCTGTTTCTGACCATTTGGTCAGAGACATTCACATCAGTGGCCTGCTGGAGGTCATTTTGTAAGGCTCTGGCAGTACCCATCCTGTTCCTCCTTACCCAAAGGAGCAGATACCGGTCCTGCTGATGGGTTAAGGACCTTCTATAGCCCTGGCCAGCTCTCCTAGAGTAACTGCCTGTCTCCTGGAATATCCTCCATGCCCTTGAGACTGTGCTGGAAGACACAGCAAACCTTCTGGCAATGGCACATATTGATATGCCATCCTGGAGAAGTTGGACTACCTGTGCAACCTCTGTAGGGTCCAGGTAATCACCTCATGCTACCAGTAGTGACACTGACTGTAGCCAAATGCAAAACTAATGAAAACAAAACAGTCAGAAAAGATGAGGAGGGAAAAATTTCACTGGCCTTCACCTGTTAAACCATTCCTGTTTTGGGGGTCATCTCATTGTTGCCCCTCTAGTGTACCTGTTGTTAATTTCATTAACACCAAAGCAGCTAAAACTGATTAACAACCCCTTCTATTAATTAATTGACCAGATCAATATCCTAGAAGTTTCATTGACTTGATGCTATACTATACATATGTGTGTGTATGTGTATCTTAAAGATGCAGTATGTAAAATCCAAATAATAAACAAACATAACAGAAAGTACACAGAAAAACAAAAAATAATAAAAAACAAGAAAAACAACCATAAGTACAAAAATAAAATTATCCTGTTTGAAGAACCATTAAAGCAAAGCAGACCTACTAACTGAGTAAATGGCATCATGTTAAGTGCTAGAAGGAGGTGTGGAAGTGGGCATGATCAGGGCAAGGCCTGATAGTGATAGAAGCAGAGCCATTATAGAAGAGCTGCTAATTACAGCTCAATTAACTCTTCTTGATCTGTGTATGTTGTGCCAGCAAAAGATTTTACTACACTACTTTTGCATCCAGCTGGTAATATAATAAAATATGTATGACTGTGTAGTGTTTTCACCTCCAATAAAATGGAGTTAATTTATTGTTCTGAGTGTTTATGGTCTAATTTAACATCCTTTACAATTATTGCTCTGCAAAGACTTACAGCTGTGATTTTGTAGGAGTGTATTCATTTACGGTGTATGTGCTTTAGTGTATGAGTGTGTGTGCAGGACTCAGTAAACCTTCAAAAGAAAAACTGAGTTCAGAAAATTGCTGGCTAATTTAAACACTTTTAGTAACCCAAGAACCCAGATCTTCCTACCTATATATGTGAAAGGTAACTCTTCTCCATTTGCTGCTTTCACAAGTGGATTAAGAAAGAAAAGATTTTTTTCTCACTTGTATCTTATCCACCTGGTATTATACTCAACAGGAATCAAGCTGCTAGTCTGAGCTGTATTAATGCATCTTTGATTCTTGAACTATACTGAAAGACTAAATCAAACAGAACCATAAATTAATGTAGCCTGCAATGTTTTAACATAATCCCAGACTTTCCAACTCCTCAACAGATTCCACAGGAATTGAAGGCACTCCCAGCAGCTATGGAGAAATATTTCAGACAAAATCAAACCAATAAATAAATAAAATAAAAGAACAAATGTATTGTGAAATCTGACAAGATAGAAGTAAAAAGCACAATAAAATGTGAGCATAAAAATCATTAAATATGTAAAGAAATATGCTTTTTGTTTTTATACATTTGTTTATAGATTTATTTAATTATATCTTCATTTTTTTATTTCAGTGACACCAGACCCAACATGAATTATGCCATGAATGAAAACCATTATTTTTACTTATTAGGGTTAATAGGGTGGGCTTTGATGAGTATTGCTTTTTAACTTCCTTGGCATTAACTCCAAACTTATCTCAGATTTGGAGTTCTATGTGAAAATGGTTAACCCTGAGCATTTCTTGGGTTAAGATGTTATAATATGATGTAAAGTGTTAAACCCAAATAACTCTCTGAACAGTATTCGGCCGCCATCTATTGAATATAATAACATCATGCTGCAAAAAAATCATGAATATTTTGCCACTCTGTCGTAACACATTAGTATTCATGAGTGGACGGAGCCTTCAACCAAAACACACAATGGTACGTAAAAGAAAAACTGTAAAGTCAGTTTTGGAATAAACCATTAGCTGAATCAAGCAATTGTGATGACAATGTGAATTGGTCGTCGGACATTGACATGGATAATGTAAATGGTGACAGGTGTGTAAAGTTGCAGCTGGGTTCCATATGAAAGTGGCAAAAAAGGCAAAATTATTGCAGTCAAGTGAAAAGGCAAAAAAAAAATCACCCCCCTAAGCACTGTTAACAATGCAGTAGCTGTCAATGTTTATTTCAGAGGAAATTTAAAAGTCACTAAGCCTTGTTCTGTGGTAGCCTACAATAACACAATGGGTATGTCCATCATGCATATCCGACACTGACATTCTACCCTGTCATTTGCAAGCAACAGAACAGAATAAATATTATATGGAAACTGTACAAACAAACACGATTCTATTGTTTCAGTTGCGACTTGGCTGAGCATTAATGACTGTTTCAAAACATATTGCACAAAAGACATGTACAATAGTGAACACTAGATGTACCTTTCCTACTGTATTTATGCTGACATTTTAGTATTTACAGTTCATGTTTCTGTTATTGTTTTATGTTTCTTGTTGGAAAAAAAATCAACGTTTTTGGCTCATTTTTCCATGGTAAACATAATGCTAAGGAGGCTATTTGGTATATAGTTTGTAGCATGCACGAAAATTTCTGTCCATCAAGTGCTACATTTATAGGTTGACGCTTCATATTCAGACTTCTTAGAGGAGGATGAATTCAGGGTTTTTCAAATGAAAGTAGAAGCTTTGTAAAGCTAGCTTCTTATACTCGTGTTTGCCATGGATTTGCACAGTCAGGACTTTGAGCATGTGCTTTGGTTGCTTTGGAATTACCATGGCTCATGGACATACATAAAGTTGCAAGTGTGCGTTTCTCCTCTGCTGACAATTGACCAGTCGATACACAATACTCACTAGAGCTCACCCTGTCAGCTTTGATTGGTGAACATGACAGTTTCCATTTGAAGCTGTATTTCATGTTGTGTGTCATGTCACTAAAATAAATGAATGAAGAAATAATCTTCTTATATAATACGCTACCGTGGCTGTCCGTTTGTCTGTCCAGGTTTTTAAATCACCTTTAGCTCGCAAACCGTTTCACCTATTGACCTGAAATTTGCTACACATATACTATGTGACCTCTACTATCTGCTTTCGGGGTGATGAATTATTACTCTTTTTATTTTTATTTATTTGTAGAATCAACTCTCAGAAGTGTGAAGGCAGCAGGGCGGCTATGCAGCACATGTGTACGGGCGCCGTTCTCATCCCTAGCACCTTCGCCGTCACTTCCCCTACCTCTTCATATCTCAAATCATTCTTGAGGCAGATAGATAGATGGCATCATTGCTACCATCTTCGCTGTCACTTCCTCTGCCTCTTCATATCTTAAATCATTCTTGAGGCAGATTGAAGACTTAAGTGCCAGCTTAATAATTGCAACACAAAAACTGACTTAATCAGTATTAATGCAATAAGATGCCGAAGAAAGAAGAGAAGAAGCAGGCCGCTGCAGTGGAGAAAAGAAGAGCCACTCAGGAAGCAGCAAGAGCATCAACCTCTGAGCAAACGAATGCTAAACGTACAGAGAAAGAGGATGAAAAGTATGAATGCTCAAGTCAAGTGTATTCACTACACGTTATTGTGCAGTGTGCCGTTACTGGTTAAATATATCAATAAAGAAATAGGCAACAAAAAACATATTTCATAAAACATTTAATTATGTATGCTCCCATATCATTGCATTTTATTTGTTTATTAAGATTCATTTTTGTACATATTTATTTATTTAATTCATTTTGCATAGAATGCTCCTCCATAAACAGCAGCTATCACCTTGGGTGCAGTGCCAGTTCATCACAAGACATACTTGCACATCATGCAGACCAGTCCAGTTTTTGTCAGAGGATTGATGGGAGGTATATAATCATTTTTTAACTATAAATGCAGTAAAATGCAGTTACAAACATAATTTCATCAAAACAGTGACAATAATTTTTTCTTCTGTAATCTACAAAGTACTTTTAGTTTGCTAAGCACTTATTTTGGTTATGTAATATAGAAATCTGTGTTTATGTACCAAAACAGGCTCTGGCAGCAGTATTGCCTAAAAGCTAAGGTACTAGATTTTAAACCATAAGGTTCACTTAACCTTTCAACAGTTCTAAAAAGTATATATAAATGATACTGTATAAATATGTACTTGTAAAGATAACTCCTCCATTCAGTCATCTCTCTCCGTCTATCCACCCGTCTATCTTCTATATCATCGAAAAACACTTAATCCAGGTCAGGAATACACAACATAGAGCCCATCCCTGCAGCACTAGACATGAAGCAGGAGCAAACTCTGAGTGGAAGGCTTGTCGACTACTTGACCACCCGCACCACTGACACCTTCACCTATTTATGCAATGCCATGTTTTTAAACTGATTTCACTGTTTTTATTTCTAAACATTGCCTTCATGTTTTGACTTTTTGACAGTCAATTACCTTAGTGTGCTTTGAGATGCAATTTGCAATAAGAGTAACAACTGATAAACAGTATAGCAAAGTCATCATTTGCATAGCACCTCCAGCACCTTTACAAAATAAACCATAGAAATAAAGCTTTGCAGACTATATTTGAACATTAAAACTGACACATTGTCACTGACAGCCTGAGGGAAAGAGTTTAAAGACAAAGACCCACAAACCTAAATGAGCCTTTAGTAAGAGTGCATGATGGAGATTTAGCATAATAAGAAAGCTGGCTTCACAAAATGTTTATGTGTCTGGCAGTGATGACAAGTAGTCTAGAAGGTTGATATTTGTAGTTCATAAGAGAAAAACACACAAGTGTCAGATTCCTGATTTACCATATGTGCGTCTCATGAAATGTAGAATTATATTACTATATTACATTCTTAGTTCTGAATTGCAGTCTGATTATTTAGGTGGTTACCTACCAGATACCACATGTTGTTGGTTGGCCAGTCAGCAAAATTAGCCACATCCTCTCAGTTGGGTGAAGCAGTTCATAGCTATGTGATACAGTATTTGCCAAACAATACAAAGAGTACACAACACGGGGCTCGTCGGGTCTATGCACTTTTGCATCCCCTTAACCACAAGCGCTACCTGGTAGGCAACCACCTAAATAATCAGATTGCAATTCAGAACAAAGAATGTAATACGGTATTCTGATCTTCAACCTGTCAAATAAGCGAACCAGCCGCCGTGGCGCAACATCAGAGGCTTCACCTCAGGCACTGACATCCCCCCTCCAAAAGTGCATACTCCTGACGAGCCCCAATAAGGGCGAAACACGTGTCGTGTACTCTTCCTATTGTTTGGCAGATGCCATATCATATATATATATATATATATATATATATATATATATATATATATATATATATATATGCACAAACCAGTGTGTTTCTTCGTGTAGGTCCCAAGCCCAGATAAATGGGGAGGGTTACGTCAGGAAGGGCATCCGGTGTAAAATTTTGCCAAATCAATATGCGGACAACAATACAAATTTCCATACCGGATCGGTCAAGCCCCGGGTTAACAACGACTGCCACCAGTGCTGTTAGCCAACAGGGAGCTGGCGGAAATTGGGCTACTATTGGCCGAAGAAGAAGAAGAAGAAGAGGAGGGAGATGTGATTGGAGGCAGGAGGAGCGGATGAAGGTAGAGATAGTGGAACTGAGGATAGGAACTTTGAATGTTGGCAGTATGACTAGTAAGGGGAGAGAGTTAGTAGATATGATGGAGAGAAGGAAGGTTGATATATTGTGCGTGCAAGAGACTAGATGGAAGTGGAGTAAGGCCAGGTGGATCGTAGGTGGATTCAAATTTTTCTATCATGGTGTGGATAGGAGGAGAAATGGAGTAGGGGTTATTCTGAAGGAACAGTATGTCAGTGTTTTGGAGGTGAAAAGAGTGCCAGACAGAGTAATGATCATGATGCTGGAAATTGGGGGTGTGATGATGAATGTTGTTAGTGCATATGCCTCGCAAGTTGGGTGTGCAATGGATGAGAAATAAGATTTCTGGAGTGAGTTGGATGAAGTGATGAACAATGTACCCAAGGAACAGAAAGTGGTGATTGGAGCGGATTTCAATTGACATGTTTGTGAAGGGAACAGAGGAGACGAGGGGGTGATGGGTAGGTATGGTGTTAAAGAGAGGAATGAAGAAGGTCAGAGGATAGTCGATTTTGCCAAAAGCATGGACATGGCTGTGGGGAATATGTATTTTAAGAAGAGGGAGGAACACAGGGTTACGTACAAGAGTGGAGAAAGATGCACACAGGTAGATTACATCCTATGTAGAAGAGTCAATCTGAAGGAGATTGAAGACAGCAAAGTGGGTGCAGGGGAAAGTGTAGTTAAGCAGCATAGGATGATGGTCTGTAGGATTACATTGGATATCAAGCAGAGGAAGAGAGTGAGGGCAGAGCCAAGGATCAAATGGTGGAAGTTGAAAAAGGAAGACTGCAAGGTTGAGTTTAGGGAGAAGGTGAGACAGGCAATGGGTGGTAATGAAGAATTACCAGACAGTTGGGAAACTACAGCAGATGTAGTAAGGGTGACAGCAAGAAGGGTGCTTGGCATGACATCTGGAAAGAGGAAGGAGGAAAAGGAAACCTGGTGGTGGAATGGGGAAGTACAGAAGAATATACAGAGGAAGAGGATGGCAAAGAAGAAGTGGGATAGTCAGAGAGATGCAGAAAGTAGACAAGAGTATAAGGAGATAAGGCACAAGGTGAAGAGAGAGGTGGCAAAGGCTAAAGAAAAGGCGTATGATGAGTTGTATGAGAGGTTAGACACTAAGGAGGGAGAAAAGGACCTGTACCAATTGGCTAGACAGAGG
Source organism: Erpetoichthys calabaricus (assembly GCF_900747795.2). Taxonomy (NCBI): domain Eukaryota; kingdom Metazoa; phylum Chordata; class Cladistia; order Polypteriformes; family Polypteridae; genus Erpetoichthys; species Erpetoichthys calabaricus. The sequence continues at coordinate 10,600,518 of NC_041404.2, read as the reverse complement.
GAACGAGCTGGGAAAGATGTGCAGCAGGTTAGGGTAATAAAGGATAAAAATGGAAACGTACTCACAAGCGAGGAGAGTATGTTGAGCAGATGGAAAGAGTACTTTGAGAGGCTGATGAATGAAGAGAATGAGAGAGAGAAGAGGTTGGATGATGTGGAGATAGTGAACCAGGAAGTGCAATGGATTAGCAAGGAGGAAGTAAGAACAGCTATGAAGAGGACGAAGAATGAAAAAGCCGTTGGTCCAGATGACATACCTGTGGAAGCATGGAGGTGTTTAGGAGAGATGGAAGTGGAGTTTTTAATCAGATTGTTTAATGAAATCTTGGAAAGTGAGAGGATGCCTGAGCAGTGGAGAAGAAGTGTACTGGTGCTGATATTTAAGAATAAGGGGGATGTGCAGGACTGTTGTAACTACAGGGGGAGATAATTGATGAGCCACAACATGAAGTTATAGGAAAGAGTAGTGGAAGCTAGGTTAAGAAGTGAGGTGATGATTACTGAGCAGCAGTATGGTTTCTTGCCAAGAAAGAGCACCACAGATGTGATGTTTACTCTGAGGGTGTTGATGGAGAAGTTTAGAGAAGGTCAGAAGGAGTTGCATTGCGTCTTTGTGGACCTGGAGAAAGCATATGACAGGGTGCCTCGAGAGGAGTTGTGGTATTGTATGAGGAAATCAGGAGTGGCAGAGAAGTATGTAAGAGTTGTACAGGATATGTACGAGGGAAGTGTGACAGTGGTGAGGTCTGTGGTAGAAGTGACGGATGCATTCAAGGTGGAGTTGGGATTACATCAGGAATCGGCTCTGAGCCCTTTCTTATTTGCAATGGTGATGGACAGGTTGACAGACGAGATTAGACAGGAGTCCCTGTGGACTATGATGTTTGCTGATGACATTGTGATCTGTAGCGATAGTAGGGAGCAGGCTGAGGAGACCCTGGAGAGGTGGAGATATGCTCTAGAGAGGAGAGGAATGAAGGCCAATAGGAACAAGAGAGAATACATGTGTGTAAATGAGAGGGAGGTCAGTGGAATGGTGAGGATACAGGGAGTAGAGTTGGCAAAGGTGGATGAGTATAAATACTTGGGATCAACAGTACAGAGTAATGGGGATTGTGGAAGAGAGGTGAAAAGGAGAGTGCAGGCAGGGTGGAATGGGTGGAGAAGAGTGTCAGGAGTAATCTGTGACAGGTATCAGCAAGAGTGAAAGGGAAGGTCTACCGGACGGTAGTGAGACCAGCTATGTTATATGGGTTGGAGACGGTAGCACTGACCAGAAAGCAGGATACAGAGCTGGAGGTGGCAGAGTTAAAGATGCTAAGATTTGCATTGGGTGTGACGAGGATGGATAGGATTAGAAATGAGTGCATTAGAGGGTCAGCTCAAGTTGGACGGTTGGGAGACAAAGTCAGAGAGGTGAGATTGCACTGGTTTGGACATGTGCAGAGGAGAGATGCTGAGTATATTGGGAGAAGGATGCTAAAGATAGAGCTGCCAGGGAAGAGAAAAAGAGGAAGGCCTAAAAGAAGGTTTATGGATGTGGTGAGAGAGGACATGCAGGTAATGGGTGTAAGAGAACAAGATGCAGAGTACAGAAAGATATGGAAGAAGATGATCCGCTGTGGTGTCCCCTAACGGGAGCAGCTGAAAGAAGAAGAACATATATATATATATATACATATACATATATATATATATATAGGTGGAATCTCATTGCAATGAAACTCATGGGACCATAAAAATATTTTGTTATAACAGAGTTTTGGTATAACGGATATGAGGAAAGTAGATATACTATTGTAACCTGAGTCGCCAGTGATTCATCATCTCTAATGGCAGTGGCGTATGGACAGCTCCTTAGCCGTTCTCACTTTTTTTGTTCATTGCAAAGAAAAATTTGAGATGCACTATGAAACTCGAACAATGCAGTATCTGCTCACAACACAAATACCCACGTGGACAATCAGTGGAGCATTGACTCAGAATTCGACTATGTGTATGATGTTGTGCATACAGTCACTAAAAGCATCTCTGAGACTACACAAGATTGGATTTTTTACAACAGACTGTCTCTTTCTCTTTGTCTCTTTTAAGGCAGCTTGTTGCAAGGTTCCTGAAACTCGCTGAGGAAGGTGTGGCATTAAGTATTTTTTGCATGCATTATTATCTTTGGTGAGCATCTTTCGTTGAAAAAACATTTGTTATACTGAAATTTACATTTCGTTAAAACGAAATTCATTTAACATGATGTTGTATGAATCTCAGGGATCTCAAACTCTAGTTCTGGAGGGCCGCAGTGGCTGTAGGTTTTCATTCTAACCCTTTTCTTAATTAGTGACTTGTTTTTACTGCTAATTAACTTTTCTTGAAATCATTTTAACAACATGACTGTGTTCCGAAAAGCTATTGGAATTCAAGATATAAACATCTCTTGAAAAATTCTTATAAAAACTTACATTTATATAATCTAAAATATTGTCCTCCGATGTTCATTACCATATATGACTTGAGCGATGCACACCGGACACGCTAAAAAAAAATTCCATTGCTAGACTCTTGCTGGGGAAACAAAAGACAAGAAAGAGGATCTAAATATGTATGTAATTAGTATGCATTGAGCCGGGTCAGTAAGTAGGACCCATAAGTAATTGTTTAAGTATACTAGTGTTTTATTAAATCTTGTGATTGTGTTAGGATTGTATGTTTACTTCAGAGACCTTAATGCATTTTAAATATTTATATCTTATGCACTTACTTGATTAAAAAAAAGTACGCACCATGACTGCAAAATACTATTGTATACTGTAAATGCTGCACTACTGTACACAGTTCTCCTCATTTGTGCATAGTTGTGAAGCTTTTAGCTTTTTTGTTCTTTTTTCTGTTTTAATGTGACACTAGTATAGACCAGCAGAGATAAAGATGACAGAAAAGGTCAAAGTGTAAGCATTATTGTTAAATGACAATACTCAATGACAACATGACAATAAATGACAATAATTGTTAATCCATATTCAAAATATGTTTATTCAGAGCGGGGTCATGGGGGACCTGGAGCCCATCCCAGCAAGCATAGGGTGCAAGGCAAGAACGACTGCTAGATAGGGTGCCATCTCATCACAGGGTGAGCAAACCAGCCACACACACATTCACAAACACATACACTGGGCCAATTCAGCACCCACAATCCACCTAACCTGCATGTCCTTGGACTGTGGGAGGAAACTGGAGCACCAGGAAGAAACCCACACAGACATGGGGAGAATATGCAAACTCCATACAGAGAGCACAGGGGCATGAACCTAAATCATTCAAAACATAAATAGATTTCTGAGGTATATATCACTGCCAGTGGAAATGCTTAGGTTAACCATTAGTAAAGCTGAGAGAGAGGATTTTGATGGATATGAAGATTTTTGAGAGCATAGCATGAAAGGTCACTTAACTTTGTCATTTGACTCTTGGCATCAGTTAAGGAATAAAGTATTCAAAAAAGAATTAATCAATCCACCTTATTTACCTTGTTTTAAACAACATTAAAAAGAATTATGTTTTTAAGATGAGCTCCACCATTACCAATGCATTTTACTAAATGAGTACACAAACTGTTTAAAGTACTTCTGTCTCCATTTCACAGTTCAATTAATGAAAAAAAAGTTTAATTATACCTAAAAATATATACTGTACACTATGTGTACTTTATTAGAACATTAGAACAATCTAGAAGAGAACAGGCCACTCAACCCAACAACGCTCGCCAGTCATGTACACTTAATTCTTCTAAAAAAACCATCATATCTAGCTTTGAAAGTCCTTAACGTCTTACTGTCTACCATGCTACTTGGTAGCTTATTCCAAGTGTCTATGGTTCTCCAATGTTTGTGTTAAATTTACCCTTAACAAGTTTCCAACTGTGTCCCTGTGTTCTCAATGAACTCATTTTAATTCCCTTTTAACACTTCAATCATGTTTACTGTTAATCTTCTTTTGCTTAAAGTGAAAAGGCTCAGCTCTTTTAATCTTTCTTCATAATTCATTCCCTATAGCCCTGGAAGGAGGCTAGTCGCTCTTCTCTGGACGTTTTCTAGTGCTGCTATGTCCTTTTTGTAACCTGAAGACCAAAACTGAACACAGTACACCAGATGAGGCCTCACCAGTGCATTATAAAGGTTGAGCAGAACCTCCTTGGACTTGTACTCCACACATCGTGCTATATAACCTAATATTCTGTTTGCCTTCTTAATGGCTTCTGAACACTGTCAGGAAGTTGATAGAGCAGAGTCCACTATGACTTCTAAATTCTTTTCATAAGGTGTAATCTCAATTTTTAGACCTCCCATTTTGTATTCAAACCTAACATTTTTACTTCTTATGTGTAATACTTTACATTTACTGACATTAAATTTCATCTGCCACAAATCTACCCAAGCCTGTATGCTGTCCAAGTCCTTCTGTAATGTTTAAACGGATTCCAAATTATCTGCCAATCCACCTATCTTGGTATCATCTGCAAACTGAACCAGTTTATTACTTATATTCCTATCTAAATCACTTATATATATTAAAAATAGTAGTGACCATAGCAATGACCCCTGTGGAACACCACTCTTAACACTAGAATCCCTGAAGCTTACGAAAAAACTCATAATGTCAGGCCTCCTTAAATTCCTTCGCACCTCCCCATCAGCGTGTTTTGTGTTGTAAATGTGTCAATCAGCACAAGCAGCAAGTAGCCTGCTATCCCACTCCCCCACACTGATGCAGCTGAAGTTCTCCCAGCTCAAGTCTGTTTATATGGGTGTGACATGCCTGGAGTTGTATAGGGTAAATAATATATCGCAATTTGGAATACATGCATTTCATTTGTGTTCCGTGTCTACACCGATAAATGTAGGATGACAGGAAATGTGAGGCAAGAAATGTTGAACACATAACTAAAACAGAATTTTTTTCATGTTATAATAATGACAAAATGCTGACATGAAGTGTATAATTTGTGAAGACTGAAGTCCAAATATCAAATAAACAAAATCACAAAAGGTATAACAAAATAAGTGTGCCTTTATTCAAAAATATAACTGAAGTAAAAGAAATTATTCAATTTACCTGTTGCTGCCAATATGTAAAAACCGAAGTCCAAATACCAATTACATGGTTGGTGTGGAGGTAAGAACGGCTTCTTGTAAATCAAAAGGTTGCAGATTTGAGCCTGTTTCTTCCCCGCATTTTCCATTTTGAGTAGTAAGCTTCTGCTATTATTGCTAATATATAATAAAAACATACATTTATCCAGATCATTGTAGACACGGTCCTAAACTCCCTGCCCCCCAGTGCCTAGTTTAAACAATCCTTGACTAACTTACTCATATGCCTCCTCAATACATCTGTGCCCCTCTGGTTCAGATGTAACACGTCACAGTGGCACAGGTCCCATCTGTTCCAAAATGAGTCCCAATGCCTCATAAACCTATATCCTTCTACCCTGCACCAAGATTTGAGCCACATGTTAAGCCTTTTAAACTCCTCAGTCTTACCTGGACTGGCACGTGGCACAGGCAGAACTTCAGAGTAGTGTTGACTACTTTGTCAGTTCTGCTCCTCAGCCTGGCAGCTAACTCTTTGAAATTGGATCACAGAACTGACAGACTACCCTTATGTATGGTCATTTGTTCCAACATGGACAATGACAGCTGGAATCACCCCTGCTCTGGCCAGGAGCCTATCCCCCCTTCCAGGGAAGTCCCCCACCTGTGCACTCGGAAGGCAACACACTGCACAAGACTCTGTCTCTGAAGCAAACCTGTGCTTCAATCCCCCTAATGATTGAGTCCTCAACTATCACTACCTCTCTCTTTCTGGGAACTGGTTTTGAGGTGACCCATTGGGGCTCCTCATCCCTGTCTACCACCTCAGAATCATCAGAGACACCGTCCAGCTCCACAAGGGCCTGAAAACAGTTTGACACTTCTAATTCTGAGGTTGATGCCTCCGGAGAGTGTGCACCCTTTACCTTTCACCTTGTGACCATGACCCACCAATCTCTACCTGTCCGGTCCGGAATCTCTTCCCATGCCACCTTACAGGTGCACACTATCTCTCTGAAGGGCACCTGAACCAGGTCCATCAATTCTGTACTACAATGTAGGCCAACCAACTCCTGCTCCAGTTCAGAGGACCTGAGCTCGAGGTGCTGGATCAGCTGGCATCTCCTGCAGATGTAGCCCTTATAGATGACTGGCTCCTCCAAGCCATCATCTAAAAAGTCCAACATCCAGTCCAACATCCAACAGGACCTGCATTGCACTGGCCTCATTTTTAAAATTTAATTCTGGATTACTAAAACAGTCTTAAATTTTTCTTTGTTTTTTTTAAACTAAAATTAAATGATTTATCTAAAAAATTAGCCACAAAAATAGATTATAGAACCTCTACAGCTATTTTACACCTTCTGTCCCCTTAAGCTCCTTTGCTGTTCTCACTCACAACTGAGTGCTGTTTGTCCTTCTATGAGGTTAACTTTACTTTTCTCTGTCTGTATTTCTAACTTTGCGCTCCTCTTATTCCTTTCATTAATGCTCTCCACTCGCACTGTTTGTATTCCCCCATATTAATGAACCCTAACACTGTTGCCCACTTAACTGTTCTACCTCCGGACCACTAAGAACTGTTTAATCTAAAATAATTAAAACTTGCTTAGTGAGTATCTGCTACTAGTTAATTTCTTAATGTCTTATCTGTTCCTACAGCTCTTTGTGCCTGATTGGGCGTCTTAACGCTGGCTGTTTACCTACCTACCGCTGAGCCTTCCCCTTTATTGCATGGAAGTCAGTTGCAGACTGTTTTTTTTAAACTAAGAAATCCTTTAGCTCAAATACAGATAACAGAAACAAGTACACATACAAGTACAAGGAACCAAACACCCAGCTACATTTGCTCCTGTGTGGGCAAAAAAAAACAAAACAAAAAACTCTTCTAAAGGGAAAAAAAAGCTTTAAAAATTCCTGCACGGTTCCTTAGTGGCAACCAAAATCCAAGTTTATAGAAGCAAAATGTATTTTTTTAATTAACTCTCACACAGCAACTCTCAGTAGCCTCGCTCGTTTGCAAAATTGGCCAAGTTATGCAGATGATAGAATAAATTTTACTGAATAGTTCAGTGAACAGTCCAGTGTGAAATGTTTTAACTCAAATGTCTACTGCTTGTCTCACCCTTTTGATATTTTCCAGTGTTCTTGCAGTTAGCAATTGTTTGAAAAACATGTCTTTCACACTACCAGAAGACTGATATTTTATCAAACTACTTTTAAACGTGTAGAAGGTATTCTTTCTCACCAAGATATGTCAAACTTAATAAAAATTCTTGTTTGCTCCTCAGGTGCACATTTAGAAATGTATGTCATAAAGGCAAACATGTAATGAGGGACCAGTCAGTTGTCCATGATCACTGAAACTTTATTTAGTATAAAACATTGCCACGGCACTATATATATAGAGTGATAAATATCACTCTATTGACTCACCCCTTACAAAACCTTGAAAGTCATCACCTCCTTGAACTTCACCTACTGTTTTCACTTTGACATTTCAAACTAGCACCACAGTGTCTTCACCTCACAAACCCATCTGTCATTTTCTCTTCTATCCCTCTTTCTTACACATGCCTTTGCAGTCAGTTTTGTCAGTTTGATTGTTTCACTGGTTGTTATACGGAAGGTGGTAATACTTATTATATTTTAACTCCACGGAAACAAAAGCACTTTGTGATGTGTCAATCACATTGTTTCACATACTGCACTGTACGATAGTATGATAAATAGCAGGTGGTTTATCACTCGAAACAGAATTCATTCTTGGACAAACTTGGTTTAATTTTTCCATACAATTATGTGGCAACCCATCACATGTTCGTCACCCCTAGTTTAAGAAACACTGCTCTAAATGAACAAGCTCTTTACCACTCCTGTGGAGCTCTACTGAATTGATTTGGTCATGCTCATGAATCGATTCCTGTGATTCACTGAAAAGAGTCCTTCAGATTGAACGAGCCATTCAGAAATTCAAGATATTTGCTGTAAAGAAGTGAAAGTCAAAAATATCCACAGTTGAATCTACTTAAATAAAGTACAGATACATAAAAAAATTGTACTTTGTTACTTTCCACAGAAGGTTTTGACTATACTAAAGCTTTAAATAGCTGACCTTCATTGTCTAGTGTGATAGACAATAGCCAAGCTTAATTGTAAGGTCTCTCTTGTCACCTATTGAACTAAAGTTAGAGAGAATCAAAATAGCAGACAAGCTGCTGGAGACTGATTTTCTACTCTAAACATAGCTGCCTAAAGAGCGCTCTATAATCATTACTTTTTAGACACAAGGAGAGCTGTTTATTAGCAATACAATGCAGCATTCATTCATTGATATTTTGTAATTTCTGACAAGATACATCAAGGTTATATGTAGATTTTGATATTATTTCAAAGATACATAGTTAATGGACTGTAACAGATCCCTCACAGGCATCTGTTCTATACTGGGGAGGATGAACGACACGGATAGATTGTATATAAAACAATTTACATTTAGTTTGAGAATGACCTATCCTCCGACCTGTTATCTGGGAAAAACTCCTGTTTAATTTTATGTTGTTTGTGTGTATGGTACAGTGTACCTTCAAGATAAAACCACTTGGGGTTGCAGTGGGCCTTGACTTTTGAGAGAGGAATGAGGGGAAGGACTAGCTCTTTAATAATGTCACTGTTTCAGGCTGATTCCTTGACACATTAAAATTAATTAAAATTCACAGATCAAAGTTGAAACTCAAAATACATTACAGTAATTACATAACGAAAGGCTACTTTAGTAAATTTTATTTCCATGCAAACAGAAGTTAGGTCATGAGGTTAAAAATTCTGAAGTTAAGTTCAGATTCTGATTTTATGATGTTCAAAATATCGAGAAAAGTTGTGGTCTGAATATCTGTGTGTATATGTGTGTGTGTGTGTGTGTGTGTGCATGATCCTTTATAGCTTGGTGTGGTTACACATCCTCTTGGACCTTGTAGCAAAGTAGGGACAAAGTCTTAGTAAAACCTTTACATCATATTAAAAACCATTGTTAAAAACCTTATGGGCAATGTTTTTTTTAATTATTTTTTAATTTGTGTCAAAATATTTAAATAAAAAATAATCATATAGAGCTGTTCAGGGTTTACTTAAGATTAAGATTTTAAACTTTTGCCAAATAATGACCTAAGAGGTTCCAAGTGTGTGATTCTTTTATTCCATGTTGCCCTTGTAGTCCACTCAAAAGCACTGCAGCCAGTTTCACACACTGCGTCATTTACACACTTCACCTTGATCTAAATTTGATCTTTGCTCTGTTAACCAGTACCTTACATAAGACTGATAATCTAAGTCAGTAGATGTCATGCTTGATCGTTTCATCGTAAAATGTTTAAGGGTTATTGATACTGTAGCTCCTGTTAAGATCAAAACCATCTCTAGCAAACAGAAAGCAGCTTGGAGTAACTCTTTACCAGTCCTTAAGCAAAAAAGAAAATGTAAGAAGGCTGAACGTAAATGGGGAAAACATAAAACTGTATATCTATTATAACATCTGTAAAGAAAGCTTACGTAGTGTCACACACGTGCATTTAGGAGGCAGTCAAAAAGCCTAAAGGTGAGTGAAACATCGCAACGTGGTACTTACCAAAATCTCTTAATCTCCCAACAGGAAAACCGAGGAAAAATAAGTCCTTCCATTTCCGGTTTACAAAATGGCCATCAAGACATCACTTCCGGCACCAGCCATGACTTCACTTCCGGTTCTGTTCATAATGTCGTTGCTTCTGGCTCCTGAATTTGACATAATTTCCTGCCAACCACTTCCTGTTTTCATTCCCATACTGTAAAGGCCATTTTGTTTCATGTTCTTTGTCAATTGCTACCATTACAGTACTTTTGATCATTTCAACCATTTTCTCTGCTTTATTTTTGTCCGTTGGACAATATACGGGGACGGTCCCCAAAACTTTGTTTTGGTGGAGCTTCTTTTTTCTTTATATTCCACAGTAGTTATAACTATGAAGTGGCCAAGGCGAGTCAGTTATATTTCTCTGGAATCATTAATGGAAGTGGTAAGGATATGCATGTACTGTTTGCCAGTACTGATAAGTTCATTAACCCTCAATATAAAATCAGCCTCTGATTTTTTTTAACTGCTCCAAAGTGTAATGAGTTTGCATTATTCTTCTGCCAAAAAGTTGGAAATGTTAGATGAGCCTTCAATTCAATTCAGACGAACACCGACCATCCTATATCTGTAGCACCAATTACGATAAATATCCCCACTTTGTCCGAGTTTGAAGAGATTGAGATCAATACTCTTCAGGAGGTGGTGCAGTGATTGAAATCCTGCACTCTCGATATTTTGTATATAGGCTTTTTAATTGTTTTGGTAGTATAGCAGCAGACTTACTCGAAATTAAAACTGGAATATATCCTAAAGCATTGAAGACTGCTACTATTAAACCCATGTTAAAGAAGAGCAGTCAGAATGTTACAGTACTTAATAACTATCGACCGATTTCAAATCTTCCTTTTATAGGTAAAATTTGTGAAAAAGCTGTCTTCTTATAATTCAGCTAATCTTTAAACTCCAATGCCTGCATTGATGATTCACAGTCTGCCTTCCACCATCATCATAGCACTGAGACAGCACTTATTAAAGTTTAAATGATATTCATTTATACACAGACCTCAGTGCTGCTATTGATACTGTCGACCACAAAATACTTTTAGAAAGGCTTAAAAACTGGGAAGGATTGTCTGGAGTAGCTCTCAGCTGGTTTAGGTCATATTTAATAGGCTTACTTTGTTGAAATTGGTAAACATCAGTCTGAGCAGACAGAAATAATGTGGAATACCACAAGGATCTATTTTGGGTCCTCTTTTATTTAATCTTTCCATGCTCCCATTTGGTAGATTGTTATAAGACAGCAAGCTTAATTAACACAGCTATGTGGAGGATACCCAGATTTATTTGCCTCTTTCTCCAAATGATTTCAGTTCTGTTGATTCACTGTGTGATAACCTACAGCTAATTAACATCTGGATGCAGCAAAATTTCCTTCAATTAAACAAAGATAAAACTGAAATTATACTATTTGGCAATAAACAGGAAATGCTTAAAATTGTTTCTTTTTTACAGTTCAAGGCACTAAAGGCTGAAAACCAAGTCAAAAATCTTGGGGTACTTCTGGATACAGATCTTAGTTTCAGTCATCATATTAAAGCAGTAACTAAATCTGCATTCTATTATCAGAAAAAACATTTCTAAACTCAGAGGTTTGATGTCAAAAACAGACTTGGAGAAGCTTATCCAGTTTCAGCAGGGTAGATTACTGCAATGCCATTTTCTCAGGTCTACCTAAAAATACTCTTAAAAAATTGCAGTTTGTTCAGAATGTTGCTGCCAGAATGCTTATCAAAATTAACAAAAACAGAACTCATTACTCCAGTACTAAGCTCACTGCATTGGCTTCCAGTTAGCTACAGGATTGATTTTAAGATACTGGTTTTAGTATATAAGTCACTTAACAGCTTAGGACCAGAATACATCACGAAGATATTAACTGCTAATAAACCCAGTAGACCTCTTAGATCCTTACGGGCTGGACAGCTGGTTATACCTAGAATGAGAATGAAGAAGTGTGAAATGGCTTTTAGCCTTTATACAACACAAAAATGGAACAGTCTGCCAAAACATGTTAGAGAAGCCCCAACAGTAGAAGCATTCAAATCAACATTAAAAACATTTTCCTGTGCATTTGATTGATTATGATATTGAATTGTAATCCTGTGGTGTCACTATTTTATTTTCTTAATTTTATGTATTGTTTTAACTTTTTGTCATCTTATTGTCTTTCTTATTATGATTTGGTTGTATCTTTTTTTTGTATTTTATTATGTAAAGCACTTTGAATTGCTTAATGGTATGAAATGTGCTGTATAAATAAACTTGCTTTGCTTTGCTTTATATGGCTGAGTGCTTGAAAAGTGGTCCATTACTTAAAATGTTACTTTCTTTTAATGGGAAAAAAAAACAAATCTCTGTAACATTTATTTTTTTTGCAAAATTAATGTTTGGAAATCTAAAGTGTGCTCTTTTCTGTTGACACAGTAATGTAGAAGACATAATGAAAAAAAGAATCTAAGACAAAATTTACATAATGAAAATATAGGGTACCTAAAACTTTTACACAGCATACATGAATTCATGGTGTGTTTTTGTATTTCTTATTGTTAAAGCAGTCTGTAATTATATAAAATAAACTTTCTGGGAACAAACATTACAAGTACAGTTTGGACAGCTTATGCACAGTTTTTGTTTAAAATAGTCTGTTAAAATGTTAGTTTGTTTATGAGGTTGCTCTTAATCTTAATATAGCAGTACAAAGTAAGTCTCAGATTGTGTCCCTTGATTGGTCACTGAAGAGCCACTGGGGTCTCCACTTACATAGCATTCAATAACACAGGTCTTCACATGGAGAGTGTTTAATGATGCTCACACCCCAGATCCCGATGCGTTAAGTATGCATTAGCAACTTCTGTATCCTCACTAAGAGTAAACTGATTATTGATTATTCAATATGATTATCATTTTTGTTTCAGTGGTGGAGTTTAAGTCTGTATAGAGATAGAGTTGAACGACACCAATCCCCAGTCTGCTAGTACAAAGCAGCACTCACAAGCCTGCATGGGTGTTGAGTAAATAAGAATAAAAATCGATGTTTCAATACCTGCTTCAAAGGAAGTCTTATTCCTAGTATTGTTAATTGAGACTAAACACTGCATTCTCTGCATCTCAGAGGAGTCTTGCCAAATATAGCAAATAATTAAAAGGAAGGAATAACATAAAGTCTACATAAGGTAATAGAGAATGATGTTCAAACCATGCTAATAATAAATCAATAAACTGAGTAATGTTTGGAAGCACTAACAGTGCATTGCATGATATAGACACTGGGGGTATTTCTCGTACATGGATTAGTCGTTTAGCCGGATGTAATTGTTTGGCCTGATCCTGGATCTGTCGGTTTTCCGAAACACTTGCTGGATGTGTTGTCATAGCAACACATCCTAATCCTCAAACCTGCTCGGAGCAGGTTTGTTCTACGTAAACAAGGATTAGTTTACACACGTGATCAGTGACGATGCGTGGAAGTCATCCAGTCAGGGCTTTGCCGTTCATGAATGAGCGACCAATTGATATTGGTGCACAAATTATAAGAAGAGAATTTCATATAGAGAGGGTTTTGCGCGATCGGCAAGATCCTTTATTGCTCCAGGAGGACATTAGCCGAGGGGGAATATTGTATCTCAAAGATTTATTAAAACCTTATATTCGAAGTCAAACTAGGCGAAGTCGGGCTCTCACAACCACACAGACAGTATGCATTGCTTTGAGTTTTTTTATAAGCGGCACTTTTTTATATATTGTAGGCGATGCAGAAAATCTAACTAAAAGTGCAGTTTGCCAGGCAATTCGTAAAGTCTGTTTGGCTCTGAAATATTTCCTTTGGGTTTTCATAGTGTTTCCTGGACACCTGCGTGTGCAGACAATAAAAGAGGCGTTTCATGCCATTGCAGGTAGGTAATACACAGGCTAAAACACCCACAGTTCCATGAAGAATCTCAATCAGCCTAACATTCTCATTACCAGGATTTCCAAATGTGATTGGGGCACATGGGACTGATCAGAGTGGAGTTTGATCAAACATTATTTGGAAAATGTACCTCTCCTCCTGATGAATAATCAGACATAGTGTCTTTATGAAATATTTGACCTTCGTCAATATCTCGTTGGTCAGACACAGGTTCAAGGGATATGACATTCCCTGTAACTGACCCAACAAAAAAGAGGGCTATATGGAACATACCTATGGCACACATGGAGGACAAATATATGCAATGACCATCCATTACCTGAAATGAAGTGACCACTGCATCCTGCCACTGGTTCTAAGGAGGAGCTCCCCCTGGAATGCCCTCAGAAACAGGGCGATGGGCATTTTGCTGGAGAGCCAACTCTTCTGCAGGGGTTAGGTCTGGACCGTGTGGACCTCCACCTGTTTTTTGCTTGTCTGCCTTCTTATTAGCTTTAAAATTAATGTTTTTTATTTTATATATGATTCTTTATGTCAACAATTCTTTAGTTATATACCAATATTTACTAGTTTGAAGTATATTCTTGTACTTCACTTTAACCTGTTCCCATGTTCTCCTTGTGCTCACGTTTGATCTGGAATTATGACATATTAAATAATAATTAATCTGACACAGGAAATGAAACGCTGCATTCAGTAAGTACAATGCACACTACTTAGCATTTAATTCGTCGGCCACTTTTTGCCAGCCGTCTTTTCTGGTCTGGGCTGCTTTTGCAGTGTTACCCCTTGTGCATATTAAATCTTGACATTCTTCATGTCCTTCGAATAAAAGGTCTTGCGCTGCGTGTGTGAAAAAAAAATGCGGCCGTTCTTTCGTCAATTTGTTACAGCCTATCAAAGACTTGCTGATCATGTTTTCTAGACTCAATATATATGGGCTTTTCATTCAGCGTGGGCACGCGCATTCATCTCGTATGATTAGATCCAGCTCAACTAATCTACTATACGGCTGCGTTTGAAAAACCAACCTATCCCGGATGAGTCTCACCGGCATTAACTTATCCAAGATGAGGCACCTGATCTCGGATGATTTAAGCAATGTATGAAAAATACCCCCACTGACTGATACACTTCATGTTTAAATCTGCACCAGTTCATCTTTCAGATAGGTACAGATTTCCCCTTGGGATTAATAAAGTATCTATCTATCTATCTATCTATCTATCTATCTATCTATCTATCTATCTATCTATCTATCTATCTATCTATCTATCTATCTATCTATCTATCTAGATACTTTAAGATAGGCTTGATAATTCACTGCAGCATCTGCTCAAGTATGTTGATGCTGTATGTAAGCACATATTATCTGGTTTAAGTTTTTTTCAGTATAATTATTGACAATAAAACTTAAATTTCATGTCTTCGTGTCATTGTTTGAATAATGTAATAGATGGTCCACACTAAGACTGTATACATTGAATAGACACACTACTGTTTGTAAAATAAGGTCAATCTGGTCTATTTTCTTTACAAAGAAGAAATATTTCTGTCTTCTTCGGTGACTTCTAACCTTGGTGGCACATCAAGATGTCTGATGGGAGCTTTGTTAATTGAAGCCCACATTGAGATGAGGTAGAGCAACACAACAGAAGTTTTCACATACATGTGCAATATAAAGTCATATAATGTAGGTTATTGTATTTATACAGTGCCTTTTCTATCCTCAAAGTGTATAGAATAATATAATACAAGGTGCTGTATATGAAGGTACTATACTGTACTAAGCACAATGTATGTGCTGTTTACACCTCACATAGAATAAAATAATTACTGCATATATGTGCATCAGTGGGCGGCACAGTGGCGCAGTGGGTAGCGCTGCTGCCTCGCAGTTGGGTGATCTGGGGACCTGGGTTCACTTCCCGGGTCCTCCCTGCGTGGAGTTTGCATGTTCTCCCCGTGTCTGCGTGGGTTTCCTCCGGGCACTCCAGTTTCCTCCCACAGTCCAAAGACATGCAGGTTAGGTGGATTGGTGATTCTAAATTGGCCTTAGTGTGTGCTTGGTGTGTGGGTGTGTTTGTGTATGTCCTGTGGTGGGTTGGCACCCTGCCCAGGATTGTTTCCTGCCTTGTGCCCTGTGTTGGCTGGGATTGGCTCCCACAGACCCCCGTGACCCTGTGTTCGGATTCAGCGGGTTGGAAAATGGATGGATGGATGGATGTGCATCAGTAGACAGGACCGCTCCTCATCTACAGTCAGTGTAAATATGTGTCAGTAACAAGGAAGAGGCATAGATGAAGATGGGATGCAGACTATGCACATTGTCCTCTACTTGAAGAAAGTGTGCACTCCTGCTTTTTATCTTGTCATGCACCTGACTGTAACACCCGGCACCTTTAAAATGGACAATGTCATTTCTGCTGTAAATTGTCATGCAAAGCTTCTGACTTTCTGAATAGCAAATGGAATTCTTTTTTGTTTTACTATTATTATTTTTGATCGACTGGTGAAAAGATTACCACTGTGTTTAAAACATTTTCTTCCATTTAATGACAATTAAATAAAGCAGTAAACTTTTCCAAGCCAAGCTGTAATACAACATGAATCCCATTAGCTTCACACATAAAGTCATGGGGTTTCTCCATCTGCACATATGGAGCTCTCCTCTGTGCTTTTTCAACTATGACAGGTGTTATTGGTAACTAGTTCTGGGGGGGCACTCACCATAAATATCATGAGTGTTCACATAATTGTCTTGGGTTGGGTCCTGTCTTGGGTTAACAAGAAACACTTTGCTTATGTGGAACTGATTCAACCTTGACTGGAAAATGAGGCTTATTCAAGTGAGACTTGTGCAGTTAAGTGCACATAATCGAAAAGCTAGACTTTCCTGATGTTGTATTATACTTTAGAATCTGAACAAAGATAGGGTTTGTTTTTTAGTTCTGGTTATCATTATTATTATTACCGGTCTCTACAATGTGTCTTGCATCTGCTTTTAGTCCTTTCGAAATGACTAATTCCACCGCATGTCCTCCCTTATGTGTAGGTTTGCTAAGATCAAATGAGTGCAGCAACTTCATAAATTCTCTTGCTTTAGGGTCACTCATGTTATATGAAAATTGAAACTGCCTACAATTAGGAACCTGTCATAGTTAGGTATTATTATAAATACTAGATCTAAAAATTCCTCAATAAGATCACCGCCTCTTAAACCTTGATGAACAGAATGACCAAACCTGTAATTCGGAGATGCAGCATCAGCCATGTTTCACTCAATGTAATAAAAGTCTGTTTTTCTATTACTTATAAAATGGTTAATGTAAAAAGTCGTACTCATTAATGCTCTAATATTTACCAAAGCCATATGTAATGTCTCGGAAAAGCACAGTTTTATTTAAGTACAGGTGGTACCCCACAATTCGACCCTAATCCGTTGCTGGACTAGGGTCGAATTGTGAAACGGTCGAATTGCGAGACATCATTTCCCATACAAGTCTATGGGAATTCAATTAATTGGTTGCATGGCCAAGAAAAAAACCCACTTAATTGTAGCAAAAAGATTCGAAGATTTTTGTGCGACGCACAGAGAGATAGAGGAGTTACACGAAAAGCTTCTATCTACTTTAAATAAGGAGGGAACGATTAAGAAACAGAAAAAGACATTCGCAGAAAAGTCTAAGAAATGGAATGAATTTGCTGTCGCTACTACGGCATGGCTGAAAGATGCAAATAGACTACTAACACACACATCTGATGAACAGCTAGTTAATCAATTAGAAAAGGTGCAATTACAAGAACGAGATCGCTCACCAACCAACTCACCACCAACTCAAAACCATGAGTTGTAGACCTGCTTTTGTCCACAACTTTTTTTGCTCCCACAGAAACCTTTGCACCCAGAATCTGTTCCCTGTTTTTCTAAAAAGTTGACACAGTTGTCCTGGGAACACCATACTCCTTCGCCACATCCGCGATTCTGGCACCTTTCTTAAGAGCAGCACAAAAACAGTAGAAAAGTGGCTGAAGGGAGCAAAAACGCGAGTCAACTCTCCCAGGACGGCGCGGACATGTTTTCTACATCGCATTTGACGTTTTGCGTCTCTCAACCTGAACGCTGAACAGAGCGCGTGCAGGTCAAATTGCGGGGCAGAGGTCGAATTGCGAGTCGACCTCCCAGCAAATTCAACCGTCGAATTACGGGACGGACGAATTGCGGGAGGTCGAATTGCGAGGTACCACCTGTATTAAGGCAGCTTAAAATGGTTATTAAGTTATTCGTGTTGTGGCGCACGGCCAGGTCCCATGCCCGGCCAGGACACCCCTTCGACATATGTTCTGGGGAAGCAACTATGGGCTGCTCAATACGTCCCCTGGGACGCTTGGTGGCAGCCTCCCTGGCTGACGGTGGTGCCTCAGCTTCCCGCAGGGCTCCATGGGAGATGGAGTTCTCCACAGCCCTGTTGGGATCTGGGGTGGCACTGCATGGGTCCCTGAGCCCGGCTGGACGAGTCTTCAGCCCCACCTGGAAGTACAACTGGAAACAGGTGATCAAGCACCTGGAGCAGGTGGGCTATAAAATGGGCAGCAACCACCACTCAGTGGCCAGAGTTGGGAAGAGGAGGACGAAGCTTGACGGGAGGAGTGGTGGTGCCAGAGAGGAGTGTGTTTTTGTGCTTGTGCTATTTTGGACTGTGTTGTGCCTGTGGGGTTCACAGGGAAGACATGCCCCACAGGTAGAGAAAATAAAGGTCTTTGTTTGTGTTTTTACACGTGCCTCCATGTGAGTCTGTGCCGGGTTGGGCGCAATATAGCACGTTATAACAGTGTTTATACCGCTTTGTCCGTATTTTTTTGATTAACATGATCCATTATTAAAGTGGTTATGCAGTGCACATCTATAATTGAACCCACTACAGAAACATCACATTTTACACAAGATTATAGTTAATAATAGGACAAAACTATGTAGTCAAGAAAGACAAATTACCTTTGAGATACTGTCAGAGAGGAACTGAACGTGGAACCAATTCAGATACAGGTCATCAAGTCTGTAGGTACCATAGCTAGACATGAAATGGACAATCTGCTTCACTAGTTATAATCAGTCAAAGGCTTTGACTCCTTTTTTACTTGAAAATGATATATCTCTATTATAAAAGAAAATCTTGGAAGGGAAACTAGGGAGACGAAATGTAATCTTCTCAGAAGACAATTTGACGTCCCGCGAGAGACAATTTAACATCACGCAAGACAAGGCAGTGAGACAACATTTAAAACAAGTTCATGGACATCTAACCTAGCAGTTGTTGGAATACTTTTGGCAGACACGCTTCATGTGCTCCCAGCTCTCAAAACAATGACAAGCAACAAGCAGAACACGCAGCTCGCCAGCAGCAGCAAGCCAGCAGATGATCTGACTGCTACTCCTTAGCATACGTTCAGCCAAACTCCACCCCAAAACACCTTCACAACGTGAGCGGCAGAGACGCAAAGTGGCAAAAGGACAGCTGCTGTACAGGCTTTTAAATGTTCAGCAACGCAAACAGCAGAATACACAGTTCGCCAGCAGTAGCAGCAGCAACAAGCCAGCAGATGATCCAACCGCTTCTCCTTAGCATGTGTTCAGCCGGCCCTCCTTCACAACGCGAGCAGCGTTATACATCCTGTGAGAAAGAGATTTAACCACTCCTGGGGCCGGAAATAAAGGACAAGTACAGTATTGGTTTTACAAAAGTTTTAAAGTAAAAGTGAAAATAATGCATATGTAACAATTCCCATGAAAATAACAATCTCTTTAAATTGTATATACGGTAAACCAAACCCGGGCGTGGGTGAGCAAAGTGAGCAGGGGGCAGAGCCCCCTAATTTATCAAAAGAAAAAATCCATCCATCCATCCATCCATCCATTGTCTCCCGCTTATCCGAGGTCGGGTCGCGGGGGCAGCAGCTTGAGCAGAGATGCCCAGACTTCCCTCTCCCCGGCCACTTCTTCTAGCTCTTCCGGGAGAATCCCAAGGCGTTCCCAGGCCAGTCGAGAGACATAGTCCCTCCAGCGTGTCCTGGGTCTTCCCCGGGGCCTTCTCCCGGTTGGACGTGCCCGGAACACCTCACCAGGGAGGCGTCCAGGAGGCATCCTGATCAGATGCCCGAGCCACCTCATCTGACTCCTCTCGATGCGGAGGAGCAGCGGCTCTACTCTGAGCCCCTCCCGGATGACTGAGCTTCTCACCCTATCTTTAAGGGAAAGCCCAGACACCCTGCGGAGGAAACTCATTTCAGCCGCTTGTATTCGCGATCTCGTTCTTTCGGTCACTACCCATAGCTCATGACCATAGGTGAGGGTAGGAACATAGATCGACTGGTAAATTGAGAGCTTCGCCTTGCGGCTCAGCTCCTTTTTCACCACGACAGACCGATGCAATGCCCGCATTACTGCGGATGCCGCACCGATCCGCCTGTCGATCTCACGCTCCATTCTTCCCTCACTCGTGAACAAGACCCCGAGATACTTGAACTCCTCCACTTGGGGCAGGATCTCGCTACCAACCCTGAGAGGGCACTCCACCCTTTTCCGGCTGAGGACCATGGTCTCGGATTTGGAGGTGCTGATTCTCATCCCAGCCGCTTCACACTCGGCTGCGAACCGATCCAGAGAGAGCTGAAGATCACGGCCTGATGAAGCAAACAGGACAACATCAACTGCAAAAAGCAGTGACCCAATCCTGAGCCCACCAAACCGGACCCCCTCAACACCCTGGCTGCGCCTAGAAATTCTGTCCATAAAAGTTATGAACAGAATCGGTGACAAAGGGCAGCCCTGGCGAAGTCCAACTCTCACTGGAAACGGGTTCGACTTACTGCCGGCAATGCGGACCAAGCTCTGGCACCGATCGTACAGGGACTGAACAGCCCTTATCAGGGGGGCCGGTACCCCATACTCTCGGAGTACCCCCCACAGGATTCCCCGAGGGACACGGTCGAATGCCTTTTCTAAGTCCACAAAACACATGTAGACTGGTTGGGCAAACTCCCATGCACCCTCCAGGACCCTGCTAAGGGTATAGAGCTGGTCCACTGTTCCGCGACCAGGACGAAAACCACACTGTTCCTCCTGAATCCGAGGCTCGACTATCCGACGGACCCTCCTCTCCAGGACCCCTGAATAGACTTTTCCAGGGAGGCTGAGGAGTGTGATCCCTCTGTAGTTGGAACACACTCTCCGATCCCCCTTCTTAAAGAGGGGGACCACCACCCCGGTCTGCCAATCCAGAGGCACTGTCCCTGATGTCCATGCGATGTTGCAGAGGCGTGTCAGCCAAGACAGTCCTACAACATCCAGAGCCTTGAGGAACTCCGGGCGTATCTCATCCACCCCCGGGGCCCTGCCACCAAGGAGTTTTTTGACCACCTCGGTGACCTCAGTCCCAGAGATGGGGGAGCCCACCTCTGAGTCCCCAGGCTCTGCTTCCTCATTGGAAGGCATGTTAATGGGATTGAGGAGGTCTTCGAAGTATTCCCCCCACCGACCCACAACGTCCCGAGTCGAGGTCAGCAGCGCACCATCCCCACCATATACAATGTTGACACTGCACTGCTTCCCCTTCCTGAGACGCCGGATGGTGGACCAGAATCTCCTCGAAGCCGTCCGAAAGTCATTCTCCATGGCCTCCCCAAACTCCTCCCACGCCCGAGTTTTTGCCTCAGCAACCACCAAAGCCGCATTCCGCTTGGCCTGCCGGTACCTATCAGCTGCCTCCGGGGTCCCACAGGACAAAAGGGTCCTGTAGGACTCCTTCTTCAGCTTGACGGCATCCTTCACCGCCGGTGTCCACCAGCGGGTTCGGGGATTGCCACCACGACAGGCACCGACCACCTTACGGCCACAGCTCCGGTCAGCTGCCTCAACAATAGAGGCACGGAACATGGCCCATTCGGACTCAATGTCCCCCACCTCCCTCGGGATGTGGTCGAAGTTCTGCCGGAGGTGGGAGAAAAAAAAAAGAAAAAATAATTAACAGTAAACATACAGTGATACATAGAATCCTGTAGAATCAACCTGTGTGCCTTAACTCTTCATTCAGACCAGGTAAAAGTAATAATGCTGATAAGCATTCCATTCTCAGATGTCTTCTTTACTTGCAGATTATGTGTTCTCAAGCAAAATGAAAAGATATAGTGAGAGAGCACTGGGAGGCCAGAATGGGGTGGGCCTCCTCTAAAAACTGTTTTCTTTTACAACAGTATCAGCCTCCCTTCCTCTTGACCAAAACTGAAAAAACACAAACTGGTAACATAAAATCTTGACATTATTTTTTGCAGTTTCTAACAGCACAAGACATTGTTTCTAACATTCTTCTCAAAAAAGCTCAAGGTTTATTCTGTGAAATTCAAAGCTAAGGAAGTGAAAAGTATAATAAAACCCTGGCTTTCTGGTTAATCTTCCATCTTTCCCAGCATGCACTGCACTCTGTTTAGTTTGACAAGACTTCAGAGGGGGCCTTTTACTTGAACAGTTTGAAGTATCTCCTGTACACATGACACCAATGGAGGACTGAGGTGCTGGGAGCTGGCAGTGGGAGACACATGCAATTTTCTTTGGCAGTTATAAGGAAGGTCATAGGCTTTAGTTGAGATAATTGAGACTTGAGTGGACTAGAAGTTCATTAGCAATTTAATATTCATGGCGTATTTAAAGCTAAGAAGAACCTTGTACTGCAGTGGTCGCAATGACTACCAGTCAGTGTAGTGGCTTGGTGTTTCATGAAACTTTGTAGACACACTCTGACCCTGGGAGAGTTTCTGGGATGAGGCACTGAAGTGGTCTTTGATTTCAAAGTTGTAAAATGAGTTGCTTTAAAGATCTGATGACAGAAAAAAGGCAGTCCAGGGAAGGAAGAGACAGTGAGAGACACAGTAGGTAAAGATGAAAGTACATACTGTAGTGCTGGAGAGGTGCGCAGGTCTTTTCAGCAGACACAGCTCAAGAACTGTGTAGGAGGCCCTAGCGTATTCTCCTTTTAAGTATCCCTCCCCTTTGTGTTTTGGAGAAACAGAAAAGAATTTTGATATACTTTATAATTCTAGTGTTGTTATTCAGGGATTGGAGAAATGTCACATGGTACTCTCCTTATTGCAAACACAATGAAAGTTACTTTACTGTACTTTCATGAAAACTATATTTTAAAAGAGACATTGAATATCACTTCCCCACAATATAAATTATCATCAGATATTTTTTCATCAGTTGCTTTATCCTCTTGTATTCCCCTTCCTTCTGGAGAAAAAAAACAATATATTGCTTTGGATTATTATAGGAAGTGTGGCACACAGGAGTTAGGCATTTACAGACAAAACGACAACAACAAAACCCGCCGGCGGCATTGCTTCTGACAAACACTTTAATCACAGTTTTCTTTGGATACCAACAGTCATGGGAGCAACGCAGCTGGAAGCTGTCACAAACACTTCAGTATTTTTACAGGGAGTCAGTGTTAATCCTTTTATAATTAATAAGAACTGCTTGAAGGAGGGGAGTGCTGTCAAGGGAGGCAGTTATATCAATCTGGTCACATCATCAAAAAAATTTATATGTAGTATTTGGCACAGATATAGTGTTTGGAAGATGAGATGGACAATGTATTTCAGTTGCTACTGTAATTCAGTAGGATCAGACTTAACTTAGGAAGCAAAGCGAATTCATTTCTGAATCATTTGTGTCAGTCATAGGTCATTGACTATGAGTACTAGATTGCTTTCAGATTAACCATAGAAGAAAAAGCGATAGCATCACATAAGCAAAAAAAAAAGATATACTTCAGGCTATTTAATTAAAGGTGGTACATCTTAATCTTTCATTGCTTCTACCATAAAAATGAGGGATGCTTTTGAAAGGCTATGTTTTACAATCACAATATGCATGAGTCTTGCAAAAAATGTTACCTGACAATATTAGAGCTGTGTAGACAGTCACAGCATTTAAATCCCATGGTTTGTACATAGTGACAGACAGACAGACAGACAGACAGACAGACAGACAGACAGACAGACAGATAGAAAGATTTTTAAAGACACTAAATAAATAAATATAACAAACAACAACAAACCCTCTCAAATACTACAGGTATGGTGCAGTGCGGGATGCTGGCAATAGATTCTCGAGAGCTACATGGGAAAAGTGCTGGGTGCCAGAGGCTGAGCAGCTGCATGGATGTGCCCTGTGGGTGAAAGAGGCCGTACACGCATCCATGGGTTGTGCCAACACCCTGGCGGTGCTCATTCATCTGCACAAGAAAGCAATAGGTTTGGTTCTGGTTAGTAGAAGCAGAGTGAGGACCCAGAGAGAGTTGAGTAAGAGGCTTTAATAGAGTGGAGAAATAGGAAATAGGAGTTGTAATTAGAAAATTGAATGCAACCATGCAAACTTGGTGAGCCTTTGGATGGGGTTGAAGAGTTGTCCATCTGAGATTGGCTGCAGACATCTCGTGAGGATATTTAAAATGCTGCAAGGGGTAGTGAATGGATCATCATCTTCTGTTGGTGGGTTGCTTTATCGATTGAAGCATAGCAGCCTTCTGTTTTTTATGAGACAGGGGAAGAAGGTAATGTATTGATCTGAGTTACGTTCTGTGACTTCTTATTGAGTTGGAGGTAAGAACCAGGGAAGACACTCTAGGTGTTATGGGGAATATATTGGTTTTGATAATATTCTCCTGACAGTCCCAAGATGGAAAAGAGGGTACAGCAGTGCCCGCTAAGTGAAGTCCTTTGAAAGTCCTGTGAAGAGGAGGCAGTATTGTGAACTGGTGGTCTGAGCTAGTCTGTAATCTGTTGATGAACTCAGTGAAGTCTTTCTGCTTTGAGTGATCTTGGGGAGGGTAAAGACTGCAAGAACATGAAACTGTTTTTTTTTTACCATTATTTACTTACAATTGCATTTATCTTTTTGATTGTGTCCATTGTGAAGAAATAACAAGACAAAGACGAAAATAAAGAGTTGGAGAAGCTTCCCCGTATAATGTCTGGCTGACGGGTAGTCAAAAAGGACTGTTCTTTAGGTTGCTCTGTAAAAATACATCAGACAATCAAGTATAGTACAACGGTTCTTTTTATGTGATGGTGACAGGAAGGAAATCTGGTTTTAGGAGGAAGTGTAAATGAGATCATCAGAAGGAGCCAGAAGTGATGTCATCAGAGAGGGAGCAGAAGTGACATCATTGGAAGGAGCCGGAAGTGATCCTATTGGCAAGTGACTGAAGTGGAAAACAGTGGTTATTCTTCTGCTGGTCTGTTGGAAGAGGAAGAAAGGTATTAGTACTTTGTTCCAACCCCCTGTTTCTTGATATTTCACTCATAATTAAAGCCTTTGGCTGCATGTGTGTGACACCACGGACTGGATTTAATAATAATTTATTGTTTGGCACAAGGCTATGATTTGCTCATATAGAGTAAACAGCTTTTGTATTTTTTAAGAAACTGTTGTGTCTGTGTCTCTCTATCCTCTCACTCTCGTTGCAGATTAGGGTTAGTACAGATGCCTGTAGTCCGAGCTATGTACAAAATGCTGTTGCATGGAACAGCACAAGCAGTGCGACATCATAAAGGCATAATGGTAAAAAGAGGACACAGCAGCACTTCTTGACACACCACTGCTGAACAATTCATTGGTTGAAATTATTTAATGCTAGTGAGTCAGAGAGAGGATGTTCAGCATTGTTCATAATGGTTACCAGTTTTGTCTTCCACTGCTACCTCTGGCAGATTGATAGTGCGTCCCATTACTGTGCTTCGCTTTTTAAATAGCTTTTTAATTTGCTGGGCCTCTTTTGAAGTGATGTCACCAGCCCAGCATACCACAGCATAGAAAAATTGCACTGGTCATCACGCAGTTAAAGAACAAATAAAGGATGTCACTACCCACATTGAAGAAGTGCAGTGTCCTAAGAAAAAGAAGAGCCTGCTTTGCCGTACCTTACATATTGTAGTTCCTCTGTGTTACGAGACCAGTATAGCCTGTCATTGATGTGGATCCCCAAGTAGTTGTAGCAGTACATCACCTCCATATCCACTCCCTGAATAGTGACCGGACATTGAGTCTCTTTGGTGTAGTGAAAGCCAATAACCATTTCCTTGGTTTTGCTGATGTTAAGCTTCAAACTATTCTTTCTGCAGTAAATGTCCACAGTATCTGTAAGCACCGTGAACCACTATGAGTGCAGACCACTCTGTTGCTCAAAAAACAATCTGACATACATCACAGCAGCATTCGGTGCAGGTTTGCCCCCAAAAGAAGTGTAATAGAAGTTGTCAGAAAGTCACAATGGTAGGAAGCCAGTGGTCTTTTGGGGTAAATCTTCAACACCAGGAGGACATATTTTTGATTATTTGAAGCTGAGATGAACAACCTGAAGAAGGTGAAAGGTATCTCAAATAGGGGTCACTGCATTTTCCCAGGTTTCAGTAGGTAGGTAGACCTTACAAGGGTGATTGCATTTTAATTAAATTTAAAAAAAATAATGACCTTATGTTCTGCTATGGTTAATAAAATAGATTAGCTTGCTTGCAACAAATGTTGTCATAATATTTATAAATAGAGTTTTGAGTAACAGATTTGGTAGACAGGACTATATTAATCTAACTGACAGCACACATCTGTGTTTTAGTAGTCTGGACCCTTCTACCACATCAATTTCATTTGTCATATATTTATTATTATTTTTTGTGACTTACTTTAATTATCCACACAATCACTGTTTCTGAAATAAGTGTGAATGCAAGTTTGGGCAGAACTTCAACCATTTAGTAGACGAGGGGTGCGGAATGCAGGCATAATGTAGAAACAAACAAATTATGATTGTATTTTATGTCAGATTTGAATTAAAATGATTTACACACTTTACTCATGGGGCTGCATGTGTGTGTGGGGGGGGGGGGACGTCTGCAAAAAAAATCATTTATTTTTAATGACATGCCATCTACAGTATCTATCTAATCTATCCATCTATCATTTAAAGATTGTTTGAGGCAGTCACAGCATCTTCAGGTTTATGCATTTTTTTTCATGTTTTCTACATTTTATAAAAATACCTATTTTTAAACCAATTGAAAAATCTTAAATCTCCCATTTCATAGTAGCCTTTTATTGGCTCATTTCATTTCTCATTTTCTTGGAGTGATAATATTAAGAAGAAAAATGTGCTGCATATTGTTACAAGTCATTTTCCATCAACACACAATATTTTAAGAGACTCAAGAGTCTGGAACAGAAGGCGGCATTACTTAATTGATTTAAATTTATTTTAGCAGAACACTTTTAATAACATTTCAGGCAATAATATAAGCAAGAGTAAGAGTGATTCTGTGTTCAGTATCCATAATGGAAATCTGCAGTGCAATAATGTACTGTATGAATCTTTTCTACATACTGTATCAAATTTTAAATATATATTTCAAATGGATTTGGATTTCAAATATCCCTTAATATTTACTAAGTTCAAACAAAAAGACTTCTAGGAGCACCTGTGGTAATATTAAAATGGTTAGCTTTTGCTATTTTAGTAAAGCGGAACATGAATTCCTCTTTGTGCTGTCAAGCTTCAAATGCCTTCTCTTTTGCATTTTGATGGGCCAGTATCTAATTCCATCATTATTATTTTCTTCTTACAGTTACAGCTTTGAATATGCATGACTAATTCTGATTGTTATCCATATTCTGAATGCCATCTTTTTAATAAAATAAAAAAATATATAGTTTTCATCATATTCTCTTTCTATTATCAAATTGTACGCTGTGTGGCTGCTTCCACTCCAGAACTTTTTGATATTTATTTTCTGGAGAAACTAAAGTATAATAATATTAAATACTCCATCCCTTTCTGAGATTATTTTCAAACGTTATATGCATATTAAAGCATTTTCCTAGCACTGGTGGATTTCACAGTATTTCAAGGCAACAGTCTTTACATCTGCTACAGTATATTTAATTACGACATACATTTACCAGAATATTTCATAATAATGACACAGCTAAACAAAGTACTTCATCCAGCTAAAATTGCTTTAATTACACCAGTACATCTTTCAAAAAAAAAAATAATTAAAGCACAGTTTTGCTAATATATTTATTACTTTATATTCTGATAAAGTCCAATAAAATAGCACTATCCATTTGCTTTTATTAGCTGTTTATGCAGCTTGAAGCCAATGGGGAGCTGGAGCTGATCCATATTCATTAGAAAGAAATAAATCTGGGTAACCTTGCCTCCCACACACATGCACACAAACACATATAATAGGTATGTGTACACTCTGTGTTCATTTTATTAGTACATCTTCTTATTAACACAAATAGTCTGCTTCCCCAAGCAACCAATGTGACTTGTCAATCTTCCACCACAGCAAAAATGATTATAGAGACATAACACAAGGTGGTCGTCCTGAATAATCAAGGCCTCTCTCCCAAGCAGAAATTTCATGCTAGACAAACATTTCCAGATGTCCTATCCATGGACTTTTAAAGAAGAACAAAGAAACAGGCAACGCTGAGGAAACACAGTGGTTGACCGCAGAAATTGATTGCAGAAAACGAGAAATATATTTATACATACAAATATATCATAAGTGCTATATGCGATGAATAGTCATTCCGACCAGGAGAGGAGAAGGTTCCTTACCTGGATGGGAAGCTCCAGGTGGATGCACAGGCATCCTTGCCAGATGTGTTTTTAGTACCTTTCCTGGCTGGGATAAAACAGAAGGACTGGGAAGAACCAGTATGCAGGTGGCAGCCTCCTTCTGGCAGAGCTCCCATTCATACTCCTGCAGAGAATCTTGGGACATGTAGTCTCAGAGAACAATCCTGTCAGGCTGTGTGGGTGCTGCCAGAGGGGGCTATAAGAAAGATGCATACCTCGAAGGAGGTTCTACCTGATTCAGAAGTGCGGCCAGGCTGTAATCATTTGACACCATAAGCACTCCCAGGTCCTGAGATAAAAGGAGCCATCCGGCCTCATCCAGGTGAGCTAGAGTCGGGTAGAAGGTGGACAAAGCTTGCCTGGAGGAGAGACGACGGATTTATTGTGGAAGAAAGCCTGTTGAAGGGGAATTGAAACCTGTATAAGGTACTGGATTTCAATAAACCACTTTTATTGAAGCCTTTGACTGTGGAAATGCACTTGTGTTCTGGGTTTGAGGAGCTGCAATGCTCCCTAGTGTGCTATATATATATATACTAGGGAGTTTGCCCTCTGCTCGCCTCGCTCATCCACCCTCTCCCCCAAACCCCTTTCCCCGGGGCGTGCTACATGCCAGCCTTTTCATGTCTCTGCCACTCATGTTATGAAGGGAGGGGGGGGCTGAATGCACGCTAAGTAGATGTGATCAGATCAGCTGCTGGCTTGCTGCTGCTGCCAAGCTGCGTGTTCTGCTTGTCGCGCTGCGCATTGATCATTTAAAAGCCTGTATGCCAGCTGTCCTTTTGTCTCACTGCCTTGTCTCGCGGGACATTAAAGTGTCTTCGAGAAAATCACGTATCATCTCCTTCCAAGCTTACCAAGATTTTTTTTATAATAGAGAGATATTGCCACACACGTGTGCATGGGAGATGATTTACTAATAAAAGATATGTCCAATATGTTAGCTAAAGATCTTTTATCAGCCCGGAATGATTGAATTTATGTAAATGGGTGAGATTATTACTTGATGGACTAATGCCTGATCCAAATTTGACTCTTGCCTAGCATTTGATGCTGCACTGATAGGCATCAACTCATGACAGCTTAAAATTGGGTAAAGTAGGTCCAGTAAATGAATGAATAGTGTTTAAGTGTATTGTCATAGGAACTCAGAAAGAGCCACTGTTCTTTGCAAAGTTGTTAGGGTTGGTTTACATTAAAAAAAAAAAAAAACTCCCTGTTTTTTAAAGACATCTATAAAAAGTCAGGAGAAGTGATGAAGACTGAAGAAATACTCCAAGAAAAGATATACAAGGATGACACTTCTGGTCAGAGATTACATTCCATGTAATTAGAACATTAAAACATTGAAACAATCTGGACAAGAATGGGTCATTCAGCCCAACACTTCCTATTCACTTAATTCCTTAATTCTTCCAAAAATACATCAAATCTAGTTTTGAGATCCCTAAAGTCTTACTGAATACCACACTACTTGACAACTTATTCCACATGTCTATGGTTCTCCATGTGAAGAAAAACTTCCTAAAGTTTGTGTGAAATTTACCCTTAACAAGTTTCCAACTCTGTCCCTGTGCAGATGTTAAACTCATTTTAAAGTAACTGTCTCGGTCCCTGTCCACGTACAAATTCCTGTCATAATTTTGAACACTTCAATCATGTCTTAATCTCCTTTTGCTTAAATTAGGCTATGCTATTTTAATCTTTCCTCTGTGAAAGACTCCCCGTGAGGACTGGCATTTGGCCCGGAGCTGTGCAGGGATCCTTACCCAGCCAGGAGACCAATGGCATGGAAGGACATGGGAAGGTAGTTTGTTTACAGCATTGTCTCCTCGGAGGAACTAGATGGCAGCCTTCCTGGGTTACGGCACCTCAACAGATTCCCAAAGGGTGCATTGGGAACTGTAGTTCATTGGCTCAGCCCTGTTGGGTTCCATGGATGCCGCCAGAGGGTGCAGGTGGGACTAGTGATCCCTAATTTGTCAGGATCCAAACTCATCCGGAAGTACTCCTGAGCTTCCCGGGCTTTACATAAAAGGAGCTGTTTGCCTTGAGTCGGGAGGAGGACAAAGCTTGTTGGAGGAGCAAAGGAGAGACAACAGAGTTGTGGAATGCTGAGTGTTTAATATTGTTGTGTGGGCAACCTTAGCTGTAAGAGTTTCACATAATTATATCCTTTATTCAATTTACAACTTGTGTCAAAACCTTGGTGTCATAACTCATCCCTTGCAGTCCTGGAATCAGCCTAGTCACTCTTCTCTGGGCTTTTTTCTAGCTCTTCTGTCTTTTTTGTAGCCTGGAGACCAAAACTATACACAGTACTCCAGATAAGGTCTAACCAGTGTTGTATAAAGCTTGAGCATAGTCTCCTTTGACTCCTTCAACATTATGCTAACCTACTGAATAGCTTCTGAAAACTGTCTGGAAGTAGATACAGATAAGACCACTTCAACTCCTAAATTGTTCTCATAAGGAATACTTTCAATTTTATATATTCAAATCTAGCATTTTTACTTCTAACATGTAATAACTTTACTTTTACAGTACTTTACAATAAATCTTATATCATAGTAAATGGTCTTTTGAGAATCAAAAATGGTTCCCCTATGGCATGGCTCTGTAGTATCACTCTGGCACCTTTATTTTTAAGAGTGTTAATGAATACAATAACATAGACTAAGTTCAGGTTTTCTTCATCTGTTAGTATCATGCTAGGTAGTCTATTATACAGGACTATTCAAAATGACAGAGTAGATTTCAAAAATGTATTTCAAACAAACTGTATAAGACAGAAACACATTCTGTACATAACTAGATAGAGGAAAGTTCAAAGTTTAAAAATTAAACTTCAAGAAGATTCGAATGCAAGATGCAAGATGGTGCCCTGCCTCATTTTCACTTGGAGGTCCGGCGTTACCTGAACGACACCATTCCAGGGTGATGGATTGGAAAAGATGGACAGCAAGATCTTGCTCATTGTCTATGGCCTCTCAGATCTCCAGACCTTACCCCCTGCGATTTTAATCTATGGGGATACATTAAAGGAAGAGTGTTTGTTCCACCTATGCCTGCTAATCTTGAAGATGTGCAACATCGAATTGAGGAAGCTGTGAATTCAGTAACTAGGGACCAGTTGACTCGTGTGTGGCAAAAAATGGTCTACCATTTTGATGTTTGTAGCGATACACATGGCACTCATGTTGAGTGCATGCAACCTCAAGGACCATAGGACCAAACTTTGAACTTTCCTCTATCCAGTGATGTGCGGAATGTGTTTCTGTCTTATACAGTTTGTTTGAAATAAATTTTTGAAATCTGCTCTTTCATTTTGAATAGCCTGTATTTTAACAATATCTGATTTGTCCACATTTTAGGAGTCCCCTCAAAGCCAAAAGAACCAAATTCTTATGCAAAGAATCTTTCCTAGAATTAAATGGTTCTTTGTCAAGCAACAGCTCTGTGAGAAATTACACAACCCATTAAAGTGCCATTAAAATAGTTATTTTTACAGACAGTAAATAAGATAGGCAGATTGTTACAGGAAAGAAGAATGAGAGAGAGACTAGAGGTCAAAAGAGACAAAGAGTTAAAGGGAAATATGAGGTGTGAAAGAGAGTACATCACTAAGAGGTGAAAACTATGGGTAGCCTCTCCATTAAACATTTGGGCTACACATGAAGACTACATGGCAGCAGGTTTTGTTTATAATTTTATTGGTTATTTTGTGCTCTCTGTGTGATATTTGCCTGTGTGTAAGTTGAAATTTTCATATTCAGGACTATAGCGTTAGTGGCTTTATAAGTTTTGAAAGACTGAGCATAAAAATATCCTTTAGTACAATGTTTTTGAACTTGTTTGAAATATATGAACCTTTGTGCAAATTCCCCATAGCAAGTTTAATGTACTGTATATCATAAAAATTCATAATTTGTTCTTAATTTACACTGAAAACTATGTTGCATAATATACTTCTGGGTGATATGTTTCTCCTGAAGAAAAGAAAAGTCATCAGTCTAAGATGTGCCTAAATATGAAATATCTTGTATTTTGGGTCAAGAATAGCATACAATATCACCAGGGAGGCTTCTTAGAAAGGTTTCTCTGGCAATTTGAAGTGGATTTCTTCTGCCAAGATATATCATTCCCATTATGCTGTAGGACCAGTGTCAAATAAATTTGGAACTCGGCAAAGGAAAACCAAAGTGCTTACTCAACTAACTAAACTTAAGAAAACAAGAGACTTTTTCCTAAGCATTCAGAATAACAATCTGCCACATAAGGGATCGTATAAGGCTATGGAATTAAAATGATTATGTGTGTTACTAGTGCGTGCTTACACATATTTAAACAGATTACTGTACATCTGTAAAGGTGCTTGATGACTTTCAAGACAACACTCCACAGTAAAAAGAAAATAGTGCATTATTAATTAGTCAGCTGGGAAATAATCAAGTGAAAAATATGTCTTCACTAAACAAAAAAAGAGAGAAACAACTAGATTTTATACCAGTTCAGCTTTGAAAACAGTTCATGAGGAAAAACACCCATTCCCTTTTATTCAATGGCTAAATGCAGCTTTTTTTGAATTGGCAAAATCACAGGACGGGCAAATTAAACTAGCAGGGCATTTTCAAATATACTAATATTTTTCTGACGCTAGTTTTGCTTTTTATATATCCTTTATAAAGATATGCTCGAGGAGACATGCTGATGGCCTTTTTTCTGAGCGGCACCGCATCTCGTCCACTGATGTTTCAGTGCTGTTGAGGGGGCCCATCCATAACTGTCTAATAGATGCTGTAATTGTACCTTATTGCTTGCACCTTGAGGATGAAACCTTTACAAAAGGCAATTGCCTGACTGCTTTCACAGATCTATCTGGCCCAGCTTTCCTGTGGTGATTTCATTTTTCACTTTCAAAATCTCTGACAAAACCAGTTTCTGCCTATTTGTGCTGTTTAAAGCACAAGAAAAAGATGCAATGTGCAAAACAGTTTGCTAGCATAAATTAATGAATAATAAAATGCAGTAAATATATATAAAACACCATACATTGCAAGCCAAGAGTGCAAGAGATTTTAGATGCTTTTTTTAGGCAGTAGGATTTGTAATCCTGATATACATAAAATAAACCTTTTTTTTCCCAAAGCATTAAGTCCATTATACAGTAGACTGGATATATGAAAGAATGATAGTAACACTATGCATAAAGAATGTGTGGAAATTATAACAAAAGCACATCCTTTAATAGTTTTAATGCATAATGCTATTCCTATTTTTCTCATATGCCTTCTAAAACTAAAAAGAAAACTTTATAATATTTGTTTTTCTTCAATGCAAAGCAAAGGTTGGATGTCAGTATTCTTTTATTTAC
Source organism: Erpetoichthys calabaricus (assembly GCF_900747795.2). NCBI lineage: Eukaryota > Metazoa > Chordata > Cladistia > Polypteriformes > Polypteridae > Erpetoichthys > Erpetoichthys calabaricus. The sequence goes on along the minus strand of NC_041404.2, from coordinate 10,566,780 downwards.
ACAGTATACTAGGTCATTACATTTTAATGCATGAGTTATCTTGGACACACAGTAGTAATTTCTTAATCAGAATGCATAAAAATTTTCAAAACTCTGTATCTGCAGCTTTCTCAGAAAAAGGTAATGCTGGAATGATTGCAATATAGTATTTCCCAAGCTCAGAATCACACACATTTTATACCAGACCCAAAAACAATAATGCAGTTTTATTATCAATGTAAGTAAAAGTTTAATTAGTTATAAAGGAATAGGAAATGTTATATTACATTTGAAAGATATTTAGGTATTTTATTGTTTTTAGAAAATGTTATCAAAGAGGGGTACTGATCATTTCAAAGGCTGTACTGAAAATAACCTACATTGTTAGCGACGCACGGAAATGCCCTGTAACATGTTCATGAAAGCAGAACCATCTGAGATGGCATTTATCTCTTGACATATGGCATCCTTTATCCCTTTCAGGATTTGCAGGTTGTTCCTGTTCACTTACCCTTTTAACGAGCCCCAAAGGTAAAAATCACAAGACAAAAAGTATAGAGAGTGGGCCAGCCGCAGACCAGCGCTGACAGTCCATTTCTCAGTGACTATACTGTGTATGTGGGTGAGTGACTGGGCAGAGGTATGGCACGTCACTCCACCTTTTGTGACACACTTATCTGTTATGATAATCATTTACATTTACTTATTTGGCTGACTTACAAACATTTATGATACATTTGTCTAAATTTGTTTTGTTTCTCCAGTTGGAGCACAGGCAGATCAAATGACTTGTTCATAGTCGCACAGTGAATTTGAACCCTCAACCTGAGAGTTTGAAGTCCAAAGCCTTAACCACTACACCACGCTGCCTGCATAATAATCGCTATGTCCAACTACTGTTTCATCATACCATAAAATCAAATGACACTGCTTGCTTTCTGGAGGCACCAAATGTTTTATCGTGGGTAAGACCTCTGGGAACACCGCTCCCAAAAACATAAATCATATCTTATGAAATGCACAAATTCTTTCATGTAGTGTCAGCAGTAATATGCTATACCTCTGTTGCTACTTCCATTTGTCTATTCTCACACTTTCCAACCTTTATGGATATACAGTTAACAGTTGCAATTCACTTGCACCCAGGACTTTTGTCCACTAGCTTCTGTTAGTAGCTTTCTCTCAGATTTCCCTCAGGTATAACTGTCATTGTCACTTATTTTTTAGAAGCACTGTGTCTCCCTTGATTGAACTAGCTGTTCCCAGAAATTGGTAACAAACAAAATAGAGCAATATGTGCAAGCAGGATAAAAAGACTAGTAAGATTTTAAAAAATAGTGCCATAAACAAAAGTGAAATACAAATGTGACTCAAACCATGCAATCTGGAAGTTCTACATGTTTAGTCTTTCAGATGATGCTTAACCCTGTGTTACACAAAGTATTAATTTGAGCTTATCCTTGTCTCTGGTTTATTTATCTCTGTAGCAACCTCTCTTCATCTGACTTTTTAAAGTTTTCTTCAAACATGCTTCTCTCCCTGGAGACAAACTCTTCTGCTTGACCAGGAGCTCATAAATCTAATATCTTGATTCCCAGGCTTGGAGTGTGGTTTGTATGAACCAATCCTGCCTCCAGAAAAGCTGTTTTTCATCTTCCATGCTGTTGTCTCCACACTTCTAAAGCATACTTGTGTTGTTTCACACTTAAACAAGCAGGCCCCTGCCTGTACCTACCACATTCCACCACACATGCATTTCAACCTTATTGCAAAAGCTCCATTGTTAGAAAGGCAGTGGTTTATATGATTTGTTTGAATTCCTGCACTGTTCTTCTGGTTATTTATACTGAAATATTCAAAAGTAAGTCAAGGGTTTCTATAGTGACATGTCATGGAAACAAGCAACCTTGGCCACCTAGCAAAAGCTCAGTTTAAGAATTAATTCAAGTCAAAAATTCACTGGTGTCATTCAAGGTCTAAGAAACAAAGTTTAACATGTGAACATCTGACAGTTCAATTAGACAATTTGGAAAAAGACAGAGAAAACCTCTAATGAATGGCCTGGACAAAGTCTACAGAACCAAAAGGATAAGTCCCTCTTTTGTGGGCTGTAGTAAGAACGTTTGAAGTGAGATGTGTAATAACTAAAACATACTGCTTTGAAATATTTAATTAAACAATAAATAGGTATGACTTTCAAAGCAGTCACATAGTAAGCTTGAGACCTTTGGCTAATTGAAAGTAAAATTAGTATAAGAAACAAGGGAATGCAAATAAAAAGGTTAATCATATACTGTAAGTAAGTGTTATGTTTTAATCATGTTATAGGTTATATGCTCTATTTATTAAAATTAGGAAAAAGAAAAAAACAAGTGAAGTACTGAAGATAATTATTCCAGAATGACTTTGAGGTTGATGGTAGCTAGAAACAAAAAAAGTTTTATACATCTGTATAGGATTTTAATTACAGAACGTGTGGAGAATTTATTGAATCAGGCTTTCCTTTTTTGAAGATTTGAAGAGAAGAGCGGAGTCTCTTTGACAATGTGAGAAGTTTTCAGACCTTTCTTTTTTATTATTTAAACCAATGGACCTCATTGAATCCCCTATGACTGGTGTTTTTTCTGTAACCAATTTCACAGTCAGTGCCTCACTGTTACTTTTAATTTACCGGATTGTTTAGTGAATTGCTTTTTTTACCGAATTATTCTAATTCTTAAATATTTGTATTTTTGCAAAAACATGAAATGCTTATGTTTCCTTTGCCATTTCGTTTCTTTAGAATTGCTGCCTTAATGGTATTGAAATTATGACAACATTAAATGCTTAAAGGGGAGCCATCAGTTCAGTGACATATTATCATAGTAAGAAACTTCTGTTAAAGGGCAGACAAGCGAAAATGACTGAAGTAATCGTTCTTCTTTAGCATTCTGTGTTGTTTGCACCCATGGCTGTACAGCTGCTTGGTAATCATCACAATTTGGATTATTAAGGGATATAGTCTCTATAGAAAAGGGTAAATTAAAAAGAAAAGAAACATAAGCATTTTAAACTATGGCAAACATTACAAATATGTATTCATTATTTCCTATGGATTAATACAAAAAATACCAAATTTAATAATCATAAACTATGAAAAGTATTTTCAGGCCAGATAACTAAACAACAAGACCAATTAAAAGTAAGAATTATGAAAAGATTGTGATTTTTTTTTGGATTAAAAACCTGCAGCTGTGGGGGTCCCCAAGGACTGGAGATGAAAAACATCAATATATGAGTTTAATTAAGTGAGAAAAAATCCTTTACATATCCATCAAAGGTATGTTTTTCTTAATATGTTACTGTTCCTTAATCAGAGGGTTTTACAAAGCCATACCTTAATGTTCAAGAAAATGATGGTTCGCCATTTTTTAAGTCGGGCACATCAGGCCCTCCCCCAAATTCATTACTATAAAAAGAATAATTTACTATTTTTTCAGAGATTTTTTTTTTTTTGCCTTTAATGAAAAAATGAACCAAGGTTCATCTGATTATGTTTTGCACGTGGTAAAGTTTCTCCAGAACACAAGTGATACAGACCAACCCTCACCACTTCTCTTTATTCCTTATTCGCCATTGAACTTTTCCCTTGTGATTCATGTACAGCCCCTCTCCCTCTTTTAGGTCCCATTGTTCCACGCACAGTGCAGTTCAAAGGTTTCTCTTACCTGTGATGGTGCAGGACTGCTTCTTGCTCTCTCTTCCATAATGGGAGCCTATTGAACCCGACACCTTCAGTACCGTAACCAAGATGAGTGAGGCAGATGAGGACAAAACACACCAAGCAAGGGGAAAAACATGTTCATGTGGAGGTTAAAAATCAATAAATAGAAAAATCTGTAAAAAAGAGGTTAAGACAATGCAGTTCAGGGAAATCACTTTAAAACCAAAAGCCATGGGGCCTCATGCATAACGCCGTACATAGAATTCACACTAAAACATGGTGTACAGACAAAAGCGGAAATGTGCGTATGCACAAAAAAATCCAGATGCATAAATCTGTGCGAACGCCAACTTCCACGTTCTTCCGCTCCATAAATCCCGGTCAGTGTGAAAAGTAACGCACGTGCACGCGCCTGCTGTCCCGCCCCAACTCCTCCCAGAAGAATTATGCCTCTTTGAATATGCAAATCAATATAAATAGGCTTTAAGCTCAGCGTTCTGTGAAAAGACAATAGCAAAAGCACGAGGGAAAACAGAAGAATTTCAGCGAATACCAAGTGGAGGCAAGGAAAAACATACTATTTGTTGGTTTAAACAGTGGTATATACAACAAAAGGAAGTTGATCAAGTGACATAGAGTGTCAGAGAAACTCAAAAGCTCAAGTTCACAAAGTCGCACAGTGCCCGAAATAAAAAAGAAGTTGTCAGAAATCAAAGTCGCTGTGAAAAGGCGAGTCGTAGCCCACTGTCTGAGTGTGATATGAAAGCTTATTAGGGTACAGAGAAAAGAAAAAAAATAGGGATACAGTGGGGAAAAAAGCACAAAATGTCAACTTTAATCTCAAAATTTCCACTTTAATCGCATAGTTTATTTTGTCATTAAAGTAGAACATCATAAACTTCATCTTAAAATCGTTTAATTTACTAGTTTCTCAAATACCATTGTAACTAAAGTAGCACATTAAATGCTTTGTTTTGTATGTGTTCTTCTATGTGCTCTTATGTGTGTGAATCACTATGTGCTTCTTAAATGGGCTTTCTCTTCCTTCGACAAGACACAGAATCCAATACATTTGTGATATTACAGTTCTCTGAATAATTTAAATATCATTATATCATATATATTATCAATTATCGGCGGAGTGGTGAATCTGAGGCTAGGAATCTGCACTGGCAATGGGAAGGTTGCCAGTTCGAATCCCGTAAATGCCAAAAAAGAGACTCTGCTCTGTTGGGCCCTTGAGCAAGGCCCTTAACCTGCAATTGCTGAGCGCTTTGAGTAGTGAGAAAAGCGCTATATAAATGCAAAGAATTATTATTATTATTATTATTAAAGCATGTATTAAACATGGGAACATGGTGGCGCAGTGATAGTGACAAACTGACGCTCCATCAAGACATTGTTCCTGCCTCACGCAAGATGCTTGCTGCGCTAATGCACAACCTTCGATGAAATAATTTATTGCAACAGTACGGACTCTTTCAAATGTACTAACCCCCAATTCCTGTCCTTCCTTTTCTTTCTCCAAGTACCCAATCACCACACAATCAGCTCAGTAACAGATGTTAAGCCATCTGTAAGCTTAGAACTCCGATTCTTCAAAACTTTTAAGGAACATTGAAATATCTTTGTAGTACATGTTTAATTATTCTAGCCATCTATTCTTCCAGTGTCGCGCCAGCCCCAGCAAGAATACAGCGCGAGGCAGGAACAATCCCTGAACAAGGCACCAGCTCCTTGCCAGCGCTGCAACACCGTGTCCTCGTATGTTTAATTATTAAAAATACAGATTATTTAAGTGATGTTAACATTTTATCTGTATAATGTAACAAACATATTTTGCTGCATTTCATCTTAAAGATTATATTGTCATCATATGTAAATACACGCTTTATAAAGTGGCGCAGGTTGTGCAATATTATAACTGTATCGCAAGTTTACAGTGAGGTAAGTATACTTATAAGTACAAATAGTTCTACAAGGAGCACTTGATGGACTGATTGAGCATGTTTATAGTTCTTAGGATGAAACTGTTTCTGAACCGCGAGGTCAGTACAGGAAAGGCTCTGAAGCGCTTGTCGTATGACAGCAGTTCAAATAGGTAGCATGGCCGAGGCAGCATGTGCTAGATGCTATATACCGATAATTCTCTTTTCAATCAGCTGCTGTAGAGCTGTGATTCCACACTCAGATACAGTGATATAAATACTCCGAGTGGTGCAGTGAGAGTAATATGGAAAATGATGATCTGCTGTGGCAACCCCTAACGGAAGCAGCTGAAAGAAGAAGAAGAAGGTGCAGTGAGAGTAACAACGCTAAAGCAGCAATGGTATTTGGAATAGTTTGGCCAATCAGTGGACCATTATATTGTTACAGGTTAATTACAATCAGATGCCTTAAACTAATAAACAATATGTGGTAAATTTCAGTGTATATGATAAAACCTCATCAGGGATGTGGATGTAAAAAAGAAAGGAAAACCACACTGGAACAAAAGCATTGCCTTGACGCTGGTTGCCGCCAGTTTGCAAAACCGAGCGGAGAACTTGCATATGCCAGGGTTTGAGCTAGCGTGAAAATGTGTGTGGCTTTACGCCAAGTTTAGGTGTTATACATTGCGATTTGAGCGTGGAAACGGGAGTACGCATCATTTTTGTGTGTACGTACAGTTTATACATGAGGCCCCTTGGTGTCTTCCTTTAAAACGGACGCTTCTCCGGCTTATCCTATCCAAACCTCGCAGCCCAGAGAGACGTCAACCAGCTGGTGCAGACAACCATTTGCAGGCAACAACCGAGCCCTGCTCTGCCCAAACTGCAGCCAAACTAACCTCCACCTGGATCGGGCGCTCTGTACTCCCACCACTGCCGTCTCAAAGGCTCCTCCCGGCGAGAGCACCTCCAGAGCATAATGGCCGCTCCTGCTCCCAAAGATGTTCAACAGGAGTGACCCACAGCCCCCTCCTGAGTAAAGGCCACACGCTCCTCTTTGGCCTTCACTCCCATCCACCTGCTTCCGCTCTGTTCACCGGCTTGTTACCTCACTCTTTCTCCTGCCTGCTTCATCACCCTTTTTTCTTGATTCTTTCTTCTTTCATTTGATCTTGCACTCCCCTTTATAGGCTGGGAGCTGTTGCAGGTACGATTGTCCGACTGCCGCCCCCTGCTGATAAAGCAATCAGACTGCCCACACATGCAAGCAAGGAAACGCAAGGATGGCTGACTGCCTCGCACCAATCCAGAGACAGGGCATCTTCACAGCAGATAGCTTGCACCTGCTCCACTCCCCAGCACGAGCATGTTCATTATTTTTTTATTAAAACGCCCATTCATTTTGAGCTGCAGAACTGGTATACCACATTACCTAAGTGGTTTCTCCTTAATATTACCAGTAAATGGACTACAGAATATGCATGACAATTATTACAGCCTTAATTATCCTATTATTTGCTACAGTATATGGTGAGGATGCAATTACAACTGAAGAGAATGACCTGGTCATGATGCCAATCTAAATGACACCTAGGCAATCAGGAAAGGGAAGCAGATGTATGAGCAATGCTACTGAGGTGTAGCCATAAGTAGTATTAATAAGAGTACAGTAATTATAGGTCCACCTGTCCAGTATTTGTTATCAGGTATGACACCCCAGATATTTAATTAATTATGACCCAAAAAAGGCAGTTAACAAAGACAGAATCTCTCCAATAGGTATACAGACACAGCTGTATTCATTGTATTATTTTTAAATCCCCCACAATACTTCTTGGACTGACCTTTCCCTGTGACCCATTTATGTAGACAGAGAAAAGATTTCTTCTTGTGCCATGCCTTTATTAAAATAAATGCATAAAAATGAAATGTTCCTTATCAGCCAGATCTGTGTTGGCCTCCAGATAGCACACTTGACTTTCACCACTTCATCTGGCACTCCACTATACCAGGCTTACACTTAAGACTTGAAAAAGGCAAATGAGAATATTTTTCCACTGATTAAAAACAAATACTTCTGATTATTAATTAAAAATCTTGGGAAGGTCTTATTTAGGGTCATAACTATTGTAATTCTCATTCTAAGTAGACTCTCCAGTGAATATACTCCTAACAGTCACTAATGAATGTCGTAGCATACGTGGCATTTACAGTGAAGCCTACTCAGAGCCTTAATAAAGCTACAGAAATGGAATATATACAGGAGAAAGATAAGAGGCCGGCATCAATGTTTCTTTTTAACGCAATTCCTCTTTAAAAATGTATACACTGTTCAAAGAGTGAAATGAAAAGCTTGTTTTTCTGCAGGTCCCATTTTCAGCATCAGCACACACTAATATAATCCCTACTGCAATTATCACTTCCAAAGGCCAGTGCGAATCCCAAGTGAAGAAGAACTTTCTTTAACACAAGGCCAATTAGTGCATCATCTGTGCGTGTGAATCAATTAATTGATTTTGATTCCAAGTGCAATAAAAGGGAGACAATGCATTCAAGGCTTCTTTTTCTTTTTTTCTTTTTTTTTTGCAGAGACCAGCTTTAAACTATGTGAAAGTATATACTAGATTTCTGGAGTTCATCCTTCTAATTACTTTTGTGTTGAACTTCACCTAATAGGTTTTACTATAATTTAATGACTAAGCATTTGGAGTCTTTGCAAAAGATGTTAATTGTGGCCTGTTGAACAATTTAAGTGACAAAAAAATTTTTTAGACATTGAACATATGTATGCTGTGGTTCTGTGGGGTGGTGTTGCTAAATGTATTTGTTTAAGAAAACCTCAGAAGTTCTCATTTTCATAAATTAAATTATCCAATATGCAAGAAAACCACACTGAACACACCATGGCCATTTTTCTTAACACAACAGACAATACATTTTTATTTAAACTTTAGTGCATTTGTTGAATATAAGTAAGAATTTTTATGGTGCAATTCCCTTAATGGTATGGTACAGCCAGGGTTGTCTTCCTAAGCTTGTGTTATTTTGTTTTTGTTGTACTCTGTTAGCGTTGTGTATTTCTTGTTTATAATGAACTGTCCCTTTAAATTGGCGTCCATTGCATTTGCTTTGTGAGTGAAACCTCAGGAGGCAGAGCCACCTTGACTTCACTGCTGCTGGGTCCTCTTTCTGGCTTTATGTTCTCCATCAGAAGCAAAAACCAGCAGTGGTTTGTGTGGATTTTTAATTAAGTATTGTTTTTTATTTACTATTCCTCTGGTTACAGGATTATTTTTGGTTGTGGTTGTCAGATTCTGCTTCTTTATGACTTGTTCACTTCACATTGCCTTTGAGGCAACTCATATTGCTTTTTTGTATCTTTTTCCTTATTTATCTATTTTTTGTTAATCGAAACTTCTTTACAAAAAGTCTGTGTTGGGGATTGTTTTCATAAACCAGAGTTTCACAGTTTCTCTCTCTTGTTAGAAATTTTAGAAAGTTTGGTCCTATTTTTGAACTTTAAAAACAAGCTATCCAGTGTTAGGCCTGTTTGAATTTAAAACAAGATTCTTAACCAATGAATGATGGAGAGAAATGGATAATTCAAATGCACAGCTTTCTGTGGACATTACATCTTTCCTGTTTACATTTAATGTGGAATCTTCAGGAAGTAACTGTTAATAATATTTTAGCAAAAATGTACACATTTTGACCATATACATGGATATCAGACATGCAACAAGAGTTATGTAAGATTTTTTTACTTTTTTCAATTGACATTTTTCATATTCACCATTGTCCTGCATTGGTCACTTTTAATTATGTTTATGAATATCCCTCTTGTTTACTTTCTCCACATAAACATGAGATTAAAAATTTTTCTTGGCAACCACTAAAAACTACATGGTGTAAGTAACTTTTTACTAAAATATTTTGGATGGAGTACAAACAAAACTATTATTATTATTAAAAAAAAACAAGCTAACTAACTGGAAAACCTAAATCTTTATGTACAGAAAAATAAGAGAACTGAACAGCACTGCTCTTAATGCAAACCAATTCCTCAGAAATTTTCTGTGATATTCTGGAGTTTTATATAGGACTCTCAAGTGCTATATAAATATTATTATTATTATGATTATTATTATTATTCCTAGCAGAAGTACTTACCGGGGTATATATGTAGAATGGGTTAAAGAAAGAAAACAAAAGTTTATGTGTTTTTTAAATGATGACCCTGGTTTGTTTTTTTTCTAGCTGTCCCATTCATTATCCATAATGCCTCTCTATCAATGTTGCTACTCTTGTGAGTTGAGAATTTATTCGTTTTGGGTCCAATAGGATTCCTTAATTGTGGTAACTCTTTGCTGGGTTGTAACCATGGATGCTGTTATGTCCAAATTGTCCTCTTAGTTTATGGTGAACAGTTTGTAGTGCTCAAATAATGAAGAAAAGTAGAAAAAGAAGGATTTAAACGACAACTCTTTGATTCACCTTTGCGTTGTGCTGTACGTCCACTCTGAATCAAGCCTCACCCAACATCACCCTGCAAAAGCATAAGATACTTAATTTTATGTTACAGTAGATACTGTAAAAGCATCATGTGGTTCTGCCCAGGTAAGTTATGTTAAACTTTGGTCATTTTGTCTGCTAGTCTGGCTTCAGTCTGTTCAGATGTTTCACCAGCTCTGAGCCAGCAGGTGGCACTAGTGGACAAACTGTAACACACTGGGTTTTGAGAACAAAAAAAAGAAAAAAAACACTGGGAACTCTTTGGTTCCCACATTGATTTGGTCCATGTCACGGGTGTAGGACTGTGTAAAGAACATAGAGACAGACATTCTATTATATATATATCTAGATTAACCTCATCTCAGCACATTTTCTTAAACAGTTATCCAGGTGAGGGCCATGGTTTATTAATAACCTGAGAGCCCTAATTGACACAGACGAAGATAAGGGAGTGGGTATAAATAGAAAACAAAATACAAAGCGAATACAAACCAAGAGTAAGGCAATGGGAAAAATCACAGTGGATCTGCAAAGGGAAAAAGGTTAAATGTGATTTCCATGCTGAAGAAAAGTAAGGTAATAAAATACAAAGTTTTTTCCGACCTATGTTTAGGTAAAATATGTTCTGTTGTTCTATTGAACTATTCCTTTCAAGTTTAAAGTTATTTTTTGCAAATACTAATCCATATATGTTGTTTAATTAAGCTAATTAGTGACCTCCTATACAGACATCACTGGTTGGCATTACGTTCTGCTCTCTAATGTATGCCTGATACCTTATAACATACCATTCAGTATCAAAAAAGTTTTTATTTGTTCAATCTAAAGCACCACTGAAGGTCATCGCCTCCAAATAGGTGTGACTGTGACCCACAGAGAAATCCCTCCATTTGAATTCCCTTCAAGATTTAAAATGGAGTTAACTAATCTCAAACATACTTAGCAAAAGTGGAATGAGTAGAAGAGATGTAAAAGACAGGATGGCAGTCACAAAGTTATCTCAGTACATGTACTTAACAGGTTAAAAGCAAAGAGAGAACCAAAGCAAAATCTGAGAGCCATATGTTGAAAGGAATAGAACAATATAGGGGTTTCTCAAATACACTTGTGCTTGTGCAGTGTACACATGATTTAATCCACTATTTGGAGGCTAAATGTTAGCATCTCCTTTCTATTATCTATACTTTTGAATTCTGATGGTCTCTTTTTTATGCAGACTTGTTTGAACTGTGACAGTACCTCTTCTGCTCTTGCTATATTTGTTACTTGTATATATATATATATATATATATATATATATATATATATATATATATATATATTTGTCATCGTATCTGACTGCCAATGACTAGAGTTGTGAGTCCATACTAGGAATGAATGAATGTATATAATGACATATCAACAGCTGTCTAAAAAGCTTATTAAATTTGGTGTGATGTTGTGGTTAAGGCTTTGGACTTCAAATCCAGAGGTTGTGAGTTCAAATCCCACTCTTGACGCTGTGTGACTAAGAACAAGTCACTTGACCTGCCTGTGCTCCAACTGGAAAACCAAAAAAATAGAAATGTATCCATCCATCCATCCATTATCCAACCCGCTATATCCTAACTACAGGGTCACGGGGCTCTGCTGGAGCCAATCCCAGCCAACACAGGGTGCAAGGCAGGAAACAGACCCCGGGCAGGGCACCAGCCCACCGCAGGGTACACACACACACACACATCCACACCAAGCACACACTAGGGACAAGTTAGAATCGCCAATGCACCTAACCTGTATGTCTTTGGACTGTGGGAGGAAACCGGAGTACCCGGAGGAAACCCACGCAGACACAGGGAGAACATGCAAACTCCACGCAGGGCAAACCCGGGAAGTTGTTTTGTATCATAAATGTTGAAAGTCACCTTGGATAAAGGCATCAGCTAAACAAGTAAATGCAATGTGTTAAATAAGTAAGTTAAGATTCTCTTTATTAAATTTCAATTTTTTTGGAAGCTGCAAAAACATTGCTAGCCCAAACTATATCTCATTATTTTACATAATAAGACACCATCAGATTCTGCGGTGAGCTGGCGCCATGCCCGGGGGTTTGTTCCTGCCTTGCGCCCTGTGCTGGCTGGGATTGGCTCCAGCAGACCCCCGTGACCCTGTGTTAGGATATAGCAGGTTGAAAAATGACTGACTGACTGACTGACTGACACCATCAGATTTAATTTCAGGTGACCAACTTCAAATATTTTGTTTTGCACCTATCCCGTTTGTTAATTCTTTGCAGTAAATGACCATAAGACATTTTGTAATTAATATGAGGTGGTTTACTGTGATTTCACAATAGTGACCTCAAAGGCAGGTCCAAAATGCAAGTATGATTTACGGTTTCAGCATTTGCACGGTGTCTGCTTTTGATGAGCTTCTTTTTATTAGTTCACATTTTATGTACAGTTTGGAGTAAACTGTCAAATATACTGTATACGGTATCATCTCCAGCCATATCTACAGTAATTAATTGGTTTTTTTTGCTTACTTAACAGTACTTTTAACCATTAAGCAATCTGTAATACACTCTGAAGCTTGATAACATAAATAGCATTTTGGCATTTTGGAATGACTTTCAGTTTTAAATGTTTTCTTTAAAACAAGAGGCTGGTATTGTGGATTAACATTAGCACCTTAATCACCAAGGATTTACATGAATTTATGTTTTACTCAATGCATGTTTCAATATTAAGGTGTTCAGTTAAATTCATGTTATTCTTTATTTTTAATTATATTTATTTAATTTTCTAATGTGGTAGTTTTAGTAAAAGAAATTAAAGAATGAACAAAATCTCACTTAAGACCTTTGCAATCTAAGTATTTAAACCTCTTCTGTTACTATTTCAAATCCTTTTCTTAGTCACTTTCTGTAAGGAAGCATTAATAATTGAAACGGAATCCTGGCTTTGTAATTTTCTCCATGCTAATTAAACACAGTGAATCAATAGAATCCGAAGTTTAAGTAGGTCACGTTAACCCCATCCAATTAGGATCACCACCTTCTGAGTGTTTTAATGCAGGTCTGCAGAGCTGTTTTTTTTTTTTTCTTTTTTTTTCTCTTTTAGTAGTGGTGCTGTATGCTAAATTTGACATTTAATTTAAAAATATTTAGATAGTCATTTGCATTAAACAATGTAACATTGCCTATTATTTAAAAGGTGGAAACTATTGGAAATCTGATAAAATTCAAAACAAAGCTCATAAAGTGCATAAAATAAGTACAATATTTATTTACATTTCCCCTTTCACTTTTCCCCTATGGTAACTTTTTAAACTTATACTGTGATGGTGTGTAGCTAGCTAGTGGCACATTGAAAATGTAGGTTTGGTGGAAGAAGACCCTGAGCAGTCGCACACTTCTCCCTTAATAGCAGAAGACTAACATTCAACCCCAAGCATGACCTGAGAACTTCAAAGGGATGGTTAGAGTGCAAAGAAGCAGGTCTTGAGGTAGGACTTTATATAGGAAGAGCAATAAGAGGAGTAAGAGTGGTAATAGAATAAGCAGGATTGATCTGGTGAGAGAAAGATAACTGGGAGAACGTGGACAAAGACTGAAATTAGTGTGCAAAATACCCTGATGTAATCAGGGTCCCTATACTGCTCCATTAGTGGCTAAACCCTTAAATCTTACTCTGCTGATGTGGAATATACAGTCAGCTAAATACTGGCTATGACTCAAGATATGCATATCTTAAATAGACTAATTGTTGTGCACAGATACACAATCTACAAACAAAAGACATATCAACTCATATTTCTGACCAGCACCACATGGAACAATCTCTTTCCCTGACACAAAAGCTCTTCTGTGTGGGAAAGCACAAGCCACCAATTCACTCACCATAGAGGATAAAGAGCAGAGAGATGTTTGTCTGAAACATTTTTTGACTCTCTGATTTTTTTAAAAGTAAGTCACATTTTTTAAGAAACAGAGAACTTTGTTTTCTTTTAACTGTTTCAGCACATGATTAGGCTAAATGAAATGTCATTAATGTCACCAAGCTACAGGGCAGCGCTGCAGAACTAATAGGTTAAGACAGGACAAGTACAACATTTTGAGAGCGAAAATAAAACAAAATGGCTAAAATAAAAAGAAACCTAACAATGATCTTCCGATTTTGAATTTTATGAAAGGTTGCAAAGTGATTTATACCAGCATAACATTTTTTTAAATTTATTTTTATGGCCCCAGGAGACTTTCATTGGGTCTAAAGGTTTAATCATATGGCTTAGAATATTCAAGCTCCCCAGTGTTTCGCACCTTAAATGGACACAGGGTAGGAATACAGCATATACATTCCATCAAGTCATATTTTGTTCTTTGAACGCAGACACCCTGACAAAGGAGTAGGCAATAAGCAGCAATGCAACAATAGAGACAGCAGACCAACATAACAAATGAAACAGAAGACATGCGCTTCATTGTGTTTAGTCACTACTTTCATAGATTCATAGTGATATAACATAAATAGAGGGTCCTTCAGTGCAACCCTCCACACACAAATACCGAGGCCAAAACAAAATAAGGTTTAAATTATATAAAGTTAATTATATAAGTTAAATATGCACAAGTAAGATATGAACATAGATAAAAAACAAGGCACAAATTAACAAACCACAAATTAACATCCATATATCCTCTAGTGGCCTGCCTTTCGAGATTCCCTATCATTCAAGTCGGATGGCTTGTCCACATTTCCTTTGAGAAATTTCAGTTTTCTCTCTCTTTGTTAGGGCACAATTTGAACCTCTATCCCAAAATCTTCTCTTGATTGCAAAGTAAAATTTTCTGTGGTCATTAGACAGCTTAAAGGTTCAACCCAGGAGCTCTTGCAACTAAGCTTCAAAAACACTTCTGATGTCATGGTGACCCTACTTTGCTTTAGAGAAACATTATGGTAGAACTCCCTCTAGTGGTCCCTTAGCGTCTCTTCATCGCTGAACCTTATATTTTTCCTAGTGCTGCCCCCACCTCTGGTTCTCTCTCTCACTCTCTCTCTATTTCTCTGTCTCTCTCCAAGGGAACAGCTTAAATATTTAAAGGTATATAATTTTCTTTGCTCTTTGATTGGTCTATTATTGCAATGAACCAGCCATTCCTTGAAATTAGTTTTAAAATTACTAACCAAATTGTTGGATACATGCTGTAGCAAGAAAATAAGACAATAAATTATGTATTTGGTTTTTTTTTTATCAAAGCTAATGGTCAAAGAGAAAATTCCTGTACTGTACATTGGTACAAGAGAGTTTATCATGTTGGCATCTTTTCACAGCTGCAATATTGCCAAGCACACATAGATGCTGTCTATCGGAGAGTACAGAGCCAGTTGGGTAAATCCTTAATGGCAATGCCAGAGAAAAGCTTAAACGGTAAAAATGAGTTGAAATGCCCATACTGGCTGTGTTTGAGCCCATATGTTGCTACATGCTGCTGAGGCTATATTCATACTGCAGTTAAAAGAAACTCAATCCTGATTTTTGGCTCATATCCATTTTTCTTTTTGTTTGAATGTCCAAGTTAATTTTGCAAACTATTCAAGTCCAATATTACTGTGTACCAACATCTATTCTGAATCTGCAAAATTAAAACAAATTATTCATCAGACAGATGCAACCTAATATACTATCATGAATACCAGTTACATGCCAACTACTGACATGATAACTACTGACATGGTGGTCTCAAATTGCTTACTGTGCATGAAGTATGCAAATTCATCTGCTCGTGTGGGCAAGTGCTCAAAGATAGTGAAGAGTCGCATCAGTGTGCATCTGTAAACAAAATAAAGTTGGACTTCTGTTTGTTGGGACAATGACTGAAGAGTTTCTTCATTGACAGGGATACCCTTCTCATGTGGTGGATGGGTCCTTTAATCAAGCCAAGAGTAGAACGCATAACATCCACTCAAAAAGAAGCTCCAGCATCCTGATGGTACTCCCTTTCCACCATAACACTTTATTTCTTCCCCACAGGTCATTAAAGAAAATATTCCAATTTTCCAGACTGACTTTACATATGAGCCTTTTTTACTAACCCTTCTTTAATGTTCTGTCATAGACCATCTAAGTTACACAAAGTTCAATATTAAACAATGGGCACTTTGCCAGTCTAAAAATCGTATTTATTGCACTCTACATATGTAGGAGAAACAAACAGCTAGCAGATCATTTCAGCGAACAAGTTTGAACTGTTAAGATGCATTATAAGCCACAATAATCTGTGTTAATGTTCCTTCACAGGGCTCCAAAGACACTTTTTCAAATAAGAAACAGCAGAAGTTAAGCTCATTCTCTGCCTGGGATTACATATTTCTCTAGATTTTAATGACTGATCAACATTTTACTCACAAAAAAATCAGTTTTACAAAAATGTCTGTCTATTTAACACTCCAGCTTAATAGGTAGCTTACAATAATGGTGACAATGCAATCATAACCTTACAATCCAACCTCATAAACCACAAGTATATACAGTAAATTATATTCGGCTCTTGAAATAAACTGACTAGCCTATTATAATCATAAAACTCATTGAAATTAAAGTGTAAGGATTATTCTTAAACATTTAGTCACGATAATTGTTTACTGTATCCTTCTCCAACAAATGCAAATGCAAATGCAAAATTACCATTTAATCAACACGTGGTATCAGAGACTTTTTCTAAGACAGACCGTAGAGAACTTTATTTTGCATTTCAGGAATGAATGTGTTGAGTGTAATCCATAAAGTCATAGGTGGTGGTGAACAATGAAGAATGATATTAGTTGAGTTTTAAAGCAAGTTTTAATGTAAGCCCATATGAGGGATGCCTATAGTTTGAATTCAAAACCTAGAGTTGCAATCCTGTTGTCCTTTTGATCATTTGCGGATTATTATTATCATTATTAATATAATTATTATAATGAGTGTCAGCTTATAATTCCAAGAGCTAAACTTAAAAGAAGTGGTGAGGCAGCTTTCTGCTGTTATGCAACTAAAATGTGGAATAGCTTACCAACAGAAATTCGCCAGGCTAATATGGTGGAGCACTTTAAAAAACTGCTAAAAACCCATTATTTTAACATGGCTTTGTCATAGGTAGATTTTAGTGTAACCCTGATATTCTGTATATGCATTTCATTATCATTTTTGTCATGGCTGCTCAATCTGTACTAATCCCTACTTTCTCTGCTGTTCTTTTACCGATTTTCTGCATTGGCGATCTGCACCACTACCACCTGATCAAAGCACCGTGCAGTCCTTACATTGATGGATTGAAGGCCAGAGGTCCACACGACCATCATCATCTAATTCTTCCATGTGAAGCCTGAAAACCATGAGGACTGATTGAGATCATTGATGTTAGGTAGAATGCCTAGAGGGGGCTGGCCAGTCTCGTAGCCTTGGACTCCCTGCAGATTTCGTTTTTTCTGTCCTCCCTGGCCATTAGACCTTACTTTATTCTTTGTTAATTAGTATTACCTAATTTTTATATTTTTTCATTTTTCTTTCTTCATCTTGTAAAGCACTTTGAGCTACATCATTTGTATGAAAATGTGCTATTTAAATAAATGCTGCTGTTGTTGTTGTAATATTACTTGTTATAATGGATGATTTTGTTTAATTTTTGTGCACCTACAGTGAAGGCTTTAAACAAAGTATATGTCTATCCTTTTTTTTTACCTTGAGGAATCTATTACCAAACTTTTTCTCCTAAAAATGTTTTTTAGAAGCTGAAAATGATTTTTTTTATTATCCAAGGATGTCAGTTTTGTTTATTATGGGCACTGTCTTTTATCATGACAATCACACCCAGTATTCCCCAGGAATATATGACATGTGACATCACCAGACCATCCATGGGAAAAGGTCAGCACTGTTATATTTCTGCCAGGGTTCCTCCCCTGGCTGGTGTTCAAAATCCTGTTTTGTGTCCTTTTTGGTCTTTGTTGAGCCAATTATTTATTTTAATGTTACTTTTGTTAATTATCTGCTGTATTTCCATGCCAGTGTTATATTCCATGTGTTTTGAGGGTGGGGCCACCTGCCAATCACCGCTAGGAGCTGCCCTCCATCCTATAAATCCAGAGGGTCTCTCACAGTTCCTGGAATGCAATCTGGGGATTATGAGTTCTTGTGCCTTCTGTTGTGCTTGTTGTGAATCGTCTGGATTTTGACAGTTTTGCTCAGTTTTTATGTCTTTGCCTCTAAATATGTGTATTGGGACTTGCTTGCTTTGGATTGTCTTTGTGTTACAGGAAATTTCATTTTGCCTTTTGCTCCACAAAAAAGCTCCATTGAGCTTTTTTTTGTGCCTTTGGGCAATTTGTAGAAATAGTTATTTTTTATTTTTATAAAGATTTGGAACTCTCAGTTTATTGCTTCATCCAAAAGTAGAATACTTTGAGCAATTGCAAACAAACTTTTGTAAAACTTACAGGTTTCATTTCCACACTTGATTAGAAACTTGATTTTTAGTTAGCATTTTGAGCTGTGGGTACTGAAAGGTTTGATCTTCTGGTAATGAACTCATTCATGACCACATCCTATTTCCTGGGCCTTACTCATTAAATTCTGCCTCTCCTTGAGTCAGTACATTATTATTGCTGTTGTTATAATTGGATTATTATCTATGTTTTATCTCTGCAAATGTTTATGATGACACAGCATCCATGACACACATAGAACAGGACACACATAAACCAATAATGAATCTATATGACTAAAAACCACACAAAGAAGAATGATCATCACATCAAAAAGAAAAAAGGTACCTACTACCTCTCTGGCCCTTATGCTGTATTCTGTACACATGCCAATATTACTACTATTACTACTACTACTAAACAGACTCAGACCCCTGCTTTTTAAGTGGTATGATTCTCCCTTTAACCTTGCTTTTCTTTTCTGTTTTCTTCCTGGTGCCAGTGAGCTTTTACCTCAATCTCTCCTACTAGCTATAAACACAATGTCAGGGGTTTGGGGCAGGTACTACTTGGATTTAAAAAAATACCAGAGTAAAGATTGTTATTGGGGGCTCTTTATTCAATTAATTTGTGTTTCCCTCCAAAATATGTGTGGAAGACTGCTCAGCTGCAGGTCCCCCAGGTCTGCTCATTTTTGGCCAGGCTGTGTTGTAACTTTTCTCTTACTCTGTCATATACAGAATGTTTCCACACATTATAATAATAATAATTCATTACATTTATATAGCGCTTTTCTCAGTACTCAAAGCGCTATCCACACAGGGAGGAACCGGGAAGCGAACCCACAATCTTCCACAGTCTCCTTACTGCAAAGCAGTATACACTTCACATCATTATTAGTATAACATGGAAAAAATTTCTGCTTTAGGTATGTGTTCCGCATTTCTTGTCTCAATTTCCCTTTCATCCTACACTTACCCAAATCTTTGTAGACATGGAACACACATGAAATGCATGTATTCCAAATAACAATATACTGTATTATTTACCTTGTACAACTCCAGGAACCTCACATGCAGGTAAGGAGCCTTGGCTTGAGCTGGAAGAACTATTTGCCCGAGTTCAGCTCTGTTGAGGGGGGGAAAGGGACAACAGGCTGCTTGCTGCTTGTGCTGATCGACACATTTACAAAAGAAAAGACGCTGATGGAGAGGTACGAAGGGATTTAAGGTGGGCCGGGATTATGAGTTTTTTCGTAGGCTTCTGGGATTCTAGTGTTAACCAGTGGTGTTTTCTCTCTCCCTCTCTCCCTATGCAGGACTTTCCACTACCTACTGCCACTTTTGCAATGCCTTTACACTTTGCATTCTTTCTCAAGTTATTCCTAAATCTTGCATCCCCTTAGATAACACACTTTCTGTATTATAACCCTTCCCCAGTGCCCCTCAGGGAAATCCAGTCAGTCCTAATAAAAATCCATGCTACACTCTTGGCCTTTTTTTCTGTTGTACCAAATAATGAAAACACCCAGTCTGTGACTCTTAATTTTCTACCCTATTCATTTATTTGCTTTCTTTGATATGCTACCTTGTTGACTTCCATTTCTGCTAATATTAACAAACCATGTATTATCTGTATTCCAATTGTCTTTACAGTTTAAGGCATTTTGTAAAAAAAAAAAAATACCTACTGGCTGAAGCATCAATTCTATTCTCATTTTGTCTTCATTCCATTTATACTAAAAATATTTTGTATTCTTCACACTTTTAGTCTTGTTTGGCTTATAGAAATGAGTAATTGACAGTATACCATTCAGTATGTCTAGTACATTAATAAGAGTTCTAGGGAAGCGGACTGTGAGCCTTCTGCCACCTTGAAATCTATTATGCCGCATTTAATTACCATATCTCGGATTTGTCTTACATTCTAAATAAGTGGGATGTACCTTCCCTGAGGAAATGCCTTTGCAATTTGTGGTTTAACAAATTATTTGTAATGCCAAACCTACACTGTACTGTTGTCAAAAGGGAAAAATAAGAAAAACAGAAATCATTCTACAGCTAGTTGTTAAAAGCAGATGTCAAAACCATGATGTTGTCATTGTGATAGGTGGCCATAGACTGCTCAACTTTAAAGTTTTTTATTTGCATTCCTTGAGAAACTTTTCCATTTGCTCATTTTTGAAGGAATGACAAATAATAATTTATTTTAGGACTGCAATGATTTTTTTGAAGTACAAACTTTAAAATCCATAATTATCATAACTTGACATTAAAGGAAGGATAATCTTAGAATAAAATTTCTGCAAATTGGAGGGAACATGACAGCTTAATTAATTTGTAGACAGCTGTGAAGTTAAACTTTAAGGCACAGAAAAGTACTAAACTATGCAATGTAACATTCACGTGTGATACAGAAGTCGAGGACACTGAGCCACATGGGGTGGCATACTGGTTAGTGCTCCTACTCACAGCTCTTGAGCACTGGGTTCAAACCACATGCTGGGTACTATCTGTGTGGAGCTTGCATGGTTTCTGTATATCTGTATGGGTTTTCTCCTGCCTTCTAAAAATATGAATGATAGGTTATTTAGCGACTCAAAACTGGTATATTATGAAAGACTGTGTGCACAAGTAGACTACTGATGTTCAGTATTCATCGTTTTTTTTTATTTTTGTATTGTTTGAAATTGTAACATATTCCCAGGGATCAAAAATGGCTGCTGCATTATAAGATTAGGCATTCGTCTAATAACCTCACAAGTATGTGCTGTCATATGATGTGTTCACATCACTCATTGAAAATGGTCATTCAGGGCCTGGCAGAGTGTTTCCACACTCTAAAAGTGGCAAGATTGTCAGCTCTTCTTACCTTATAAATAATCTGTTTTTGATTGAATCTTTAGCTTTTTTCCTTTCTTCCTTTTTGATTATGCTTTTGTATGTTTGTTTTTCATTAGCTGTATGTATTGCGGTGCAATGCTTCTTTGTGTTTACTTATTTTCAGAAGAGTGGGTTTTGTACCCTTTAAATTTTAATGAAAATATATAGCTGCTTGATCAGGGTCACATGCTGTAAATTCAGCTTAGGGCTGTTGTTGTCATAATGATCTCTTCCTGCGAAAAAAATAATTATGATTTTTTTCATGGAATTGATGTTTGTTTTCATTATCATTTATTTTTAGAATTATACGTTCAGTGTGTGTGGCACTATGCAAAAGGATGAAGGTCCAAGTCTTTAGAACCCTTGAGCTTCCTGTTTTGCTACATGGTTGCGAGACATGGACGCTATCCAGTGACCTGAGACGAAGACTGGACTCCTTTGGTACTGTATCTCTCCGGAGAATCCTTAGGTACCGCTGGTTTGACTTTGTGTGAAATGAGTGGTTGCTCATGGAATCCCTAATGAGGCACATTACTTGCATTGTGAGGGAGCATCAGTTACAGCACTACGACCCTTTCCCTGAGGGTCATCCAGCTCCAAGGATCCTCATTGTTGGGGACCCGAGTGGCTGGACCAGGCCAAGGGGTTGCCCGCGTAACACCTTGCTGCGGCAGATGGAGGGTCATTTCCGAAGGGTGGGACAGGACCGAGTGTCTGTCCGGGGGATTGCCAACCAGGATCCCAAGTTATTTTGTCGTGTGGTGGGTGTGGCAACACACTGTACCAGTGCATGCTCTCCAACTTTACTTGACTTGATATGTTCATGGGACCATTTTTGTTATGTGTACAGAGTATAATGAAATCCTTAGTTGCATTGGCTAATCAACATCGCCACTCTCTAGTGCCATGACTGGTGAGTATATCGTCCTCGCTTCAAAAATTCTGTCTTCCTTCTATGACAAATCTCGCAACACAGTTTACAACACTATCCATCATTAGGAGACATACTTTGTTCCATTAAATAGGATATGCTATGAAGAAAAATTAATATTATAGACCTTGAGCAGAAAATTACCATGAAAAAATTAGGAAAAGACAACAAAGAGAGAAAAAAATGCAAAAAGTCCCTCTGCCATTGAGATGAAAGCCATATTTTAGAGTTACAGATTGAAGAAACAATGGCATACAGGAGGAAAAATGCAAGTGTTAAGTCCTAGGAGTGTTCACTTGGTTCTCTAAGTCATTGTGCTGCCACTATTTTGGCATAGGCACCACTGTTCGTGGTGGTTTTGAATAGCTGGTTTGTTTATACCAATGGTGCTCATTTCCTGTGCACATTATTGTTGGTGTTGCAGCATATGATGTCAGCTTGCCATCACTATTTTAGATATTAGTTTTGGATATGAATAAAAACACTCAACTGCTTACATTTCATTTTCAGTTTTTCTAGTTATGGTTTTGTTCTTCTCCCATATCATTTCTGACTTTGAATCTTAGGAATGAACCCCCACTAGTTATTTGCCCCTCCTTTTGCCTCTTTTTTTTAATTAATTAATTCAATTAATTCCCACTCCTTTTATTTGATTTTTATATTTTTGAGAGCAAGTCCCTTTTCCACCTGGATCAGTTCTGAACACAATTTTTCCTTGTCCTTCCTGTAGGCCTTGTTTCTCCATTTTAGTTCTTTTTCTAGGGGGGAACTCGTGGGATACTAAGGAGAGTTAGTGTTCACCAGTTTGTTTTTTTGATTTCATATCAATCAGTTTTGTTCATCCCCAGTTTGTTTCTCCACTTCAAGTATTTTGTGCTTTGTGTGATCAGAACATTTCTTTGTCATCATTTTCAGAATGGTGCTAGGATCAGGTATGACTTTTCACCTTTTGCTACTTTTAGTAAACCTCCCTTTGGAGCTACAATTCTGGAAACTCAGTGACACATGCAGTATTCCCATTCCTCTTTTTAGATTATTTTTGTGCCAGCAAGGTTGTGACCTTGTCAGGATAGACAAGGAATCTTCAGAACCTTCTAATAGAGAGAACAGTTTTTGAAAATGGTTCTATGTAGCCAGCTGATACAGAGATTCTGTATTAGCACTGCTCTAGTAACAAAATAAAATGTAGCTGTAGACTGACCCTATATGAATGACTGTGCTTTGTGATGAACCACTGCACCATCTAGGCTTACTTTCTGTCTTGCATCAAATTCTGCCTGAGTAGGCACTGGTTCCCCATGTGTCTTGACTGGTTTAAGTGCATTTAAAATAATAGATTAATATAAATGAATTATATATAATATGCAATGTATTAGGTTGATTAGATGTTTAACAGCATAAGTTATTCACATCAAATCTTATGGCAATAACTACACTGGATAATGAAGATTTTTCTTCGTAAACACTTTACTGTCAATCTTTTGGAATTTCGCCTGCTACTCACAAAAATAAACTACATTTTCCTAACATTCCATTTTATTGCAATCATCTATTTTTCTTATTTCCTCAAATGTTACAAGTATATATAAGCAGGACAACAACAACAAATGGAGTATCTTCTATGGTGATTTAAAAAGTAGTGTCACTTCTACTAGAAATATATACCGAGCACCGTTGTTTCATTTGGGAGTAAAATAATCTAATTACAATAAAGAGAACTGGCAGTTCCATCAGCATTTTGTTCCAGGGCAGAAAAGTGTGGCACATAAACCGCTTGTTGACCCAATGAAGACATTTTTTTCTTCCATTTTAGATAAAATTTGGACTGATTAAATATTTCATGAATGCAATGAGCAAGAAAAGTGAAGGATTTCAATACTGGAGACAGATGTTCCCACTAATGACTGGTACCAAGATGAAGAAAGGCATTTTTGTTGATCCACCAACTGGACATGTCATCAATGAAAAGTGGTTTGAAGATCAGCTAGTGAAACTGGAGGAAATCGCATGGAAGGATGTTGAAAATTTTCCTGGCAACTACAGAACATCAAACTACATGGACCTGGTTGACAACATGCCTCAAGCATACAAAACCATGAAGTACAACAAGATTCATTTTCTGCATTCACCCTGGGTCTTCTTCCCTGCTAATTGTGGTGCACTCAAGTAACAAACATAGTGAAAGGTTTCACCAGGACATTGCAGTAATAGAAAAGCTGTATTAGGACAAATGGAATCCATCAATATTGTCGAATTATTGTAGGCATCAGATGCTGAATACTGTACAATGGAATATCAGCAGGAAAACATTTTCTCATTATGAATATTTTAAGAGCATAAATGGTCATTGTGTCCAAGACTGCAGCAATCCATTTTGGTAATATCCAGAAATTATCTAAAATTATTTTCCATTTGTGAGACACGCCCGGACACCACCACACTGAGACTACATCTTTATAAAAAGCAAATGTTTATTTTTCTCCACCTCACACAACACACAGTGCTTCTGCACCAAACACTCCTAACACGGGCCTCTTCCACAATGTCCTTGGACTGCCTTTTCTCTCTCCACAGGAGCTTCGTCCTGCTCCCACTGTTGACTCTAGCTCCCAGACCGTAGGAAGGCGGCCCCTTCTATTTCCACCCGGATGTGCTCCAGGTGCCTGATGACGTCCTTCCGGCAGCACTTCCTTGGTATGGTGGATGTGTTGCTCTTGCACCCGGAAGCACTCCGGGTGTCCCTGGAAGGATCTTCCTCCATCTTCCCGGGTGTGGTGGAAGTGCCTGTGCTCCTTGCTCCTTTCCTGTGGTCCCCTCGAGATCCAGGGCGGTTTCCCCCTTGTGGCCCAGGGGACGTATATGCCACCTCCCGGTCCTTCCAGGCGTCCCGGCTGGGTCTGTCCCCCAGCCTTTTCTGACACATTATTTTCCTTAAATGTGCTTTCCACAATCTAGAAAAATCTGAATTCATACAATTACTTTATTTTTATACAAAGATGTTATCTAACTGAAGACCACAAAAATTGTACTGCAATGAGAGCAATATACAATTTGTTCAAATGGATTGCTAACGTATAGTACCACTATTTTTGAAATGTTTTTAAATTTCATTAAACAGTCTTTCTTTACTTAGTTTAATCTTCTGCTCGTGTGAAATGCTGTTGTAATGAAAGTATAGGTTTGTCTGTCAAGATGCTTTCACTCAACCATTATAGATAGCAAATTGACTGAACATACAAACAACATCACCTTTCCACTTCAGAGATGACAGAGAGATCATTGAAAAGCAATGATGACACACCATTTAACAGCATACCGTTTTAATTATAATCCATTTTTTACAAGAAATAAAAGATTGTCATGTAGAGTTTGACAAAGCCTGACACCTTATCACAGCACAGATCACCATCTGGTAAATAAATAATATATACCGTACATACATGACACTTTAATTTCTAACAGTTTTTGACAGCTTGAACTTGTCAAACTAATAACAGGGCATTTTTAATACAGTTATATTCAATTGACTGTAATCTTACTAGAGTTATTTATAGTGTATGAAGTCTGTTCATCATGTCCTGGCCATGTCGGTAATAGCAGAACACCTGAACAGCGTAGAACAATACACTGGCGACTATGGGATAACAGAACATGTCCAAAAGCTTGCTGCATACATTGAAAGACCCAAGTCTCCTTAGGAGGTATACTGTAATCTGGCCTTTTTTGTACAGTCCACTGTGTTGTCAGTCCAGTCCAATTTGTTGTTTATCTGAGCCCTCAGGTACTTGTAGGTCTGCACCACTGCCACATCCAGTGTTAATAATATTAATTTTGTAAACGTCTATGAAATGCAATATCAAAAATGTACGTCTCCTGACATTCTGCCATCTAATAAATTCAAGGTTCTTTTAAATATTTCAACAGGTAAGAATAATCACAATGTTTCTTTGTCATACTGTGTGTGTAAATTGAAAGCCACCTGTGAAACACAAAAAAATGAGCATTAGCTTTAGTTGTTGTTTTTTGATGATGGTGACATATTTTAAAATAAATCAATAAAAATCATTCTTTGCTACATATATATCTTGTTGCTATTGCCTGGTGTAGCGTGATGAACGGTCATTTGTGCTGCGGCCAAAAATCTCGAGGTCTTTAATCCCAATTCACACCCTCTGTTAGAATTTTGCAGTTGCAACCCAAGTCACTGCTAGGAGTATTCATGGTTTTGAATTAATTATTCTAGCAGTAAAGTATTTTCATATTATTTACTATGTTTTGTGTTATAATAGTTTTTATTCATCTATTTTCAGATCCTTTTAATCTAGTCACAGAGTCACAGAGACTGTAGTCTACAGAATCTCATGAGCACATGAGGTAAAACAGACCCTGAATGAGGTACCAGCACCAAATCTATTTCTTTCATCCCTAGCCTGTATTTCATCAACTATATGGCTTTATTTCTACTCACCTCCCAACTCCCAGCTAAGTTTACAGGCCAGGAAGACAGAAATTTTGAGTTAATTCAGTTTTGAACACGAGGTACGAGTTAAGCCATATCTCATTGAACCTGTCAAAACGCGATATACGAGAGAATCTCAACAAACAGCCACCATAGACGCAGCCAGGTAGCCGCTGCATTTCAGTTATTTACTGTAGTGTTGCCATCTAGTGGATCAATCGAATTTTTTTTTTAGATGCAACAGTTTGTGGAAAATGGTGCTATATATAGACAGCCTATAGTTATGTCATCGTGAAAAAGGTATAAAGCTGCTGATGTTTTGATACAACTACATTTGTTGCAAGATTTGCATTTTGATGATAATGACAATGATCAAGGTAGATGATGTGGGACCTGTAGGCTCTGGCACTGATGTGGACAGCTGCTCTGAAGGTCTTCCCAAGGCGTCCGACTCATCACAACTGTCAGAACAGCACTACATGGAGTTTCTGCCACCCACTGGGCACAAACAGTCATTGACTACCAAATGTGTTGTGTGCAACAAGCCTGGACAGTGTAAAGAAACATATTAAATTTGGGACACACAAACTTCTAAGCCTGCACTCTGTGTGGAGCCATGCTTCTAGGACTCACATTCAAATGGAGACTAATAGTCGTGTTGCTGCTCACAATAAAGTAAGTTCCAGTTTCTTTATATTTTCACAGAGTTAAAGCTTATTTTGAATACATTTGTTTACATTTTTTACAGATTTTGACAGAATTCATTATTTATTATGTATGCTTAGACATTTACTGCAGCTTCCTGATAATAAGTGGTCCAGCAGTCAATGTGTTAAGGTAAGTAACATTGAAGGTAGTAATACTCACTAATCTTGGCACCAGAGAGTGATAACCTGTTGCAAGTTGATTAGCACAAGCAAGTAAGAATTCTGCTGCAGTCCTCACATATGATAAGAATAACTCTATAAACCTATAAACTTATGTACACACTCACATTCACTCATATTTATTACATACAGGTTAGAGAGAAAGCTGAGTCAAATCTGTCATACAGTAGCCATCCTCTTTTCTCTAAATTCCATCTGTTGCCACCAAGCTGCAGAGTTAGGTTTCCATAGGTGAAGAGAGACAGGTTTAAGAACTCTTTTATTCCTATAGCCATACGGATTTTAAATTCTGTTACTTATAGGGATGCTGCTGAATGTTAAATTCAGTGTTATTGTTAAGTGTACTGTTGAAAGTTATTATTCTTCTTGTACGAATCTTGTGTGTGTGCTGTGCAATAATATTGGTTCTCAAATGTTGTGTCTTCGTTTTATCTATTGAATCTGTGTAACAATGTCGTCTGTTTTTTGTACTTTCTTATACTCAACCAATTTAGAATCACAGATTATTCTAGCTGACAGATCTTTAAGATGTGAGAGGAAAATGAAATGTTGCACATGGAAACATGATAGCAATGCTTAAAAAAATGAAAACCAACATGCACCAAATTAGAGTCAGCTTGCAAGCTTCAAAAGATTACAAGTTCTCCTTATTAAACCAACTTCATTTTTGGAAAGTACAAAAGCACAATGTGAAACCAGGATTGTTATCATTTGTGTTATTAGCATTGTTCATCACTTACATTCTCTAATTGCACTGTATAACCAACAAAGGATGATAATATTGTGTTAAAAAGCTAAAGAAAATGTTGTTTGATGACAAATATATACTTGTAGTCATTATTCCTCTTTTCTTCAGGTGCACTAATAAATCATTGAAGAAAAACTGTTACTCTAGGTAAATGGAGGGCAAATTCTACTCTGCAGGCTGTATATGGCCTATCACAAGGATACGCGAGTCCTGCAGGCTACTCGTTCAAATAATATATATATATATAATATATATATATATACAGTGCATCCGGAAAGTATTCACAGCGCATCACTTTTTCCACATTTTGTTATGTTACAGCCTTATTCCAAAATGGATTAAATTCATTTTTTTCCTCAGAATTCTACACACAACACCCCATAATGACAACGTGAAAAAAAGTTTACTTGAGGTTTTTGCAAATTTATTAAAAATAAAAAAACTGAGAAATTCCATGTACATAAGTATTCACAGCCTTTGCTCAATACTTTGTCGATGCGCCTTTGGCAGCAATTACTGCCTCAAGTCTTTTTGAATATGATGCCACAAGCTTGGCACACCTAACCTTGGCCAGTTTCGCACATTCCTCTTTGCAGCACCTCTCAAGCTCCATCAGGTTGGATGGGAAGCGTCGGTGCACAGCCATTTTAAGATCTCTCCAGAGATGTTCAATCGGATTCAAGTCTGGGCTCTGGCTGGGCCACTCAAGGACATTCACAGAGTTGTCCTGAAGCCACTCCTTTGATATCTTGGCTGTGTGCTTAGGGTCGTTGTCCTACTGAAAGATGAACCGTCGCCCCAGTCTGAAGTCAAGAGCGCTCTGGAGCAGGTTTTCATCCAGGATATCTCTGTACATTGCTTCAGTCATCTTTCCCTTTATCCTGACTAGTCTCCCAGTCCCTGCTGCTGAAAAACATCCCCACAGCATGATGCTGCCACCACCATGCTTCACTGTAGGGATGGTATTGGCCTAGTGATGAGCGGTGCCTGGTTTCCTCCAAATGTGACGCCTGGCATTCACACCAAAGAGTTCAATCTTTGTCTCATCAGACCAGAGAATGTTCTTTCTCATGGTCTGAGAGTCCTTCAGGTGCCTTTTGGCAAACTCCAGGCGGGCTGCCATGTGCCTTTTACTAAGGAGTTGCTTCTGTTTGGCCACTCTACCATACAGGCCTGATTGGTGGATTGCTGCAGAGATGGTTATTCTTCTGGAAGGTTCTCCTCTCTCCACAGAGGACCTCTGGAGCTCTGACAGAGTGACCATCGGGTTCTTGGTCACCTACCTGACTAAGATCCTTCTCCCCCGATCGCTCAATTTAAATGGCCGGCCAGCTCTAGGAAGAGTCCTGGTGGTTTCGAACTTCTTCCACTTACGGATGATGGAGGCCACTGTGCTCATTGGGACCTTCAAAGCAGCAGAAATTTTTCTGTAACCTTCCCCAGATTTGTGCCTCGAGACAATCCTCTCTCGGAGGTCTACAGACAATTCCTTTGACTTCATGCTTGGTTTGTGCTCTGACATGAACTGTCAACTGTGGGACCTTATATAGACAGGTGTGTGCCTTTCCAAATCATGTCCAACCAACTGAATTTACCACAGGTGGACTCCAATTAAGCTGCAGAAATGTCTCAAGGATGATCAGGGGAAACAGGATGCATCTGAGCTCAATTTTGAGTTTCATGGCAAAGGCTGTGAATACTTATGTACATGTGCTTTCTCAATTTTTTTATTTTTAATAAATTTACAAAAATCTCAAACTTTTTTCACGTTGTCATTATGTTCTGTGTAGAATTCTGAGGAAAAAAAAAGAATTTAATCCATTTTGGAATAAGGCTGTAACATAACAAAATGTGGAAAAAGTGATGCGCAGTGAATACTTTCCGGATGCACTGTATAAAATATACCAGCCCTTGTGAGGTTATCTTCACAAGATGATGCTACAGTTGGCTGTTATATTTGTTGGAGTAGCAAGTTGCCATGCGGTGTCATTCAAAAGATTAATAAATAAGCCAAGCTCTTACCACAGTCTGTAGTGATGCCACATACAGGGGAGAGTGTGTATGTTTTAGCTTGCCTTAGTCCAGTGTGAACATTTTTAAAAAAATATGAGCTTGCGTGTAGTTGATATTATCAGCGATGGACTTTGTTGGCAGCAGCACCCCTAAGAGCAAAGCTTTGGATTTGAGCTCAGGTCTGTGTAGAAATCGGTATAAAGAGTGCCAACTACAAATATGGCAGAAAGAAGATAGAAGGTGGAAGGTTTTTATAGTAGTGGATCGACCAAAATGTATTATTCCTGTACTTCAGAAGAGGTGAGATGAGTATTAAAATGCAATTCCCCAAAGTAATATTGCATCTGTGCCTTCGGGCAATTTGTGTGTTGTGTGTTAAGGCTTACTAGATGAACTTGTTCCACATATGATGTAGTGCTCTTAATTTATCTTTTATTTCATTCTCAAAACTTTACAATAATCTAGGTTAGTTGCATTTTTCTTACTTTTAAGGATGAAACGGAACTGTGAACATTGCCACATATGTAGCTCAGGTTGCCATCCTTGGTTGTGAATTAAAATTTTGCTTTCAGGACTTAGGTGCCACAATACAGATCTTTCAATTGTTTCATTTCCTTTTGCTGTTTATTCAGATGATGTACCAGATGTCTTGTAGCTGGAAGTAACTGAAATCCAGAGTGATAGTAAACTTAAAAATAAGTTTACTAAACTTTATTTGCTTGATTTCTAAAGACTGTGCATTACAGAAGCATATTAACAGATACAAATGTTTTAAATGAATTGTTGTGAAGCGCCACATCTTAGTTGATACCTAGTAAGTGTGTGAACGAGCATGCAGTTTCATGTTTATGACTAGAACAGTGTCAGCAATGAAAAATGTATATAATTAAACAATTTCTTATATCAACACTTTTATGTTTGTCATTAAAAAGTGCTAGATTCCTTGGATTTACAGGCCCGCTTTAGATTTTATATGGCCCAATGAATGAATCATTATTAACAATTCGGCTAGCCACCAAAAAAGTCTTCTCACCCCCACTCTGGGTGAAGAAAGAGAAAATGAGATAAAGACAGTTTTGGCAAACCCAGCAAAATTTAATAAAATGTAATAACAGAAAGATCTTGCATCCGCAGTAACTTTTATTTGAGTGGAGTTGATTAAAAAAAACTCCACCCTATAAAAAAAAAAAAAAACAGTTATTAATTAATAAATTAAAGTTCCCTTTCACACATGTTCTCTCTGGACAATTAACAAATATTCAGGAAGTTGTCAAAATGAGGCTGAATGTGTGCTATTACTAAAGTAGAGCTTAAGCTTTATTTACATCTGTTGCCACACCTGGTAAGTGTGCATCTGAGTCAGAGAGGTGTGGATGCAACCGCTATTTCCATTTAAAGCAGTCATGACAGATGCAAATGAGAAACTGGTGCAAAAATACAATTTACCATTCCAAAGAAGAAGAGAGTGCCAAATGTACAATGTATGCTATTAATAATGCTGAGGTCCTTGTTTCATTTGCATGAGCAGGAGTTTCCTGACAGACTCTTTTGACAAGTCGTTTAACACCAATAATTCCTTTTTGTTACTCGTTTGCCTTTTTTTTTTTTTTTTTTTTTTTTTTTTTTTACAATGAATGCTTCATCTGTAAAACTCACATTGGTTAACATCCAGCAGCCTTTTTCCTTTACTTAATGAAACATGAAGCAACATTTAGTTTATTGTATAGATTCTGCTGCATTTGTAGTTTTTCCAAGAGTGCAAACTGGTGAAAAACTTATTACAGAAGAACGGCAGCAGGAAACACAACACTAATCACCGCATATGTGATTAGAAAGTATGAACTCTGCAATATAATGTTTGTAATCTCAAAACTGGCAGCTGCTTCAGTGGAGAAATTAGGGACTGAGAAACACATGGTAAGTTGTGCCAACTGAGCATTTCCAACAGGGTACATTTCTGAAATCTGGGGCTCCTGGTGTCTGTGTGCTCACTCACTCAGCACTAACATCACAGCTGGGTTTCATTTGTTCAATGAACAAAATCACACAACTGACAGTTCTGAGGCGACCTCAATGCAGCAAATGAAATGGAAAAAACATCAAAACACTTTACCTCAGTACCAAAAAAGGCATAAACACATTGCTGGAAATGAGTTCTTCACTGCTTTAAAATGCTGCATACTATACAGTGTGAGGAAAGACACAATTTCAGTAATCCAGAAAAACCTGGTGCCCCCACCACCTAACAGTTCTGTGCCTAGCTGCTATATGGGTGCTAGCTGCTGTTTCAATACATAAATTAGATAAAATGAACAAACTTTTCATTTTATTTTAATGATTGATGTGTTGATAAACTCAGGATCCATGAGGGGCAGCATTAACCACTGTGCTACTCTGCAAACCAAATTAAATCTTTAACATGACCTTCTCAATTCTGCTTAAAGGAATACTCCATGGCCCTGCATACAGAACTCAACATCTTAACAACTAAAGAAACTCAACAACTTATTTATAAGTCAAGACATCATTACTATGAACATGGAGAAAAAGCTAATAAGCTTTTAGTTCAACAAATTCACAAACAAGAAGTTCGCAATGCAATACCAGTAATCACCAACACGAATGGAGAAGAAATCATTGACCATAAAAATATAATGCACGCATTTGGAAATTATTATGAATCCTTATATTCTACTGAGTTCAAAGAAGACAACACACAATCTAATGCATTTCTGGATACATTACAGACACCACAAATAGATAGTATAATGCTGAGGAACTGGATAAACCTCAGAATTACTAGATGCTATAAAGTCACTTCAAAGCGGGAAATCAGCAGGCCCTGATGGTTACCCCGTAGAATTGTATAAGAAATTCTCCACTCAGCTAGCTCCCCTCTTATTGGCAACATTTACAGAAGCTAGAGACAACCAAATACTACCTCAAACATTTCGTCAAGCATTAATCACCGTCTTTCCTAAACAAAATAAGGACTTGTTACAATGTGCATCATACAGACCAATTTCCCTCCTGAATAATGATGTTAAGATACTCTAAAAAATTCTAGCTAGAAGGATGGAGAAAGTGCTGCCCTCGGTAATATCACAGGATCAAACTGGATTTATTAAAGGCCAACACCTGTCTTCCAATCTCCGACGCTTGTTTAATGTTATACTGTATATTCACCAGCAAAATCAAACACCTACTTACTATCATTAGATGCAGAAAAAGCATTTAATATGATTGAATGGAACTACCTTTTCACTGGATTGGAGAAATTTGGGTTTGGCCCGAATATTTGTGCATGGATCAAACTACTGTATACAAATCCAGAAGCTTTAGTTTGTATTAACAGCATTTGTTCAGACTACTTTAAGATAGAACGTGGTACCAGACAAGGATGTCCCTTGTCACCACTGCTGTTTGCAACTGCCATTGAACCACTGGCGGTTCACTGTCGAAATTCTTATCAGATAAAGGGGATTATCAGAGGAGGACTGGCAGATGATATGGTTTTATATATATCAGACCTAGAAAACACTGTACCTGCAGTTTTAACAGCGCTCACAGAATTTCAAAAGATATCTGGTCTTAAAATTAATCTGAATAAAAGTATACTCTTTCCAGTGAATTCACAAGCATATTAGATTGGACACCCTACCTTTTACCATAGCAGATCAGTTTA
Source organism: Erpetoichthys calabaricus (assembly GCF_900747795.2). Lineage (NCBI taxonomy): Eukaryota > Metazoa > Chordata > Cladistia > Polypteriformes > Polypteridae > Erpetoichthys > Erpetoichthys calabaricus. The sequence goes on along the minus strand of NC_041404.2, from coordinate 10,532,606 downwards.
AATATCACAAGTAAACATAAAGCTCTTTATCAACAAAATTTTGCCATCTGTATGGAAAAAATTAAGCAAGACTTGCATAGATGGTCAACCCTTCATCTCACTCTAGCCGGAAGAATTAACGTCGTTAAGATGAATATCCTTCCTAAACTTCTTTTTTTATTTCAAAACATTCAAATATATATCAATAAATCATTTTTTAAGCAATTAGATTCAACAGTAACCTCATTCATTTGGAACTCAAAACACCCACATATCCAAAGAGCGACCCTACAAAGACCTCAGGCAGAAGGTGGCATGGCTTTACCTAATTTTCAGTTTTATTACTGGGCAGCAAACATACAAGCCATAAAAACTTGGGCACAAAAAAATGAACATACACAGGCTTGGTTCACAACAGAAGTAAAATCCTGTAGTACTTCTTTATACTCCCTGCTCTGCGCACCAATAAATGCAAGTTATTGCAAATATACTAATAAACCAATTGTGCTTTACTCACTCAGAATATGGAACCAACTTAGAAAGCATTTTAAGATGGAAAATCTTTTATCCGTGGCACCTCTGCAAGAGAACCACCTCTTTCAACCCTCGCAAACATATCCAGTTTTTAATACCTGGAAAAGTTTTGGGATTAAAATGCTCAGAGATCTTTATATAGACAACATATTTGCATCTTTTGAACAATTACGTTCCAAATTCAACCTCCCAGCTACACATTTCTTTCACTATCTTCAAATTAGAAATTTTGTTAAACAGAAACTATCCGATTTTCCTCACCTCGTACCCTCCACCATGCTGGAAAAAATACTGCTCAATTTCGTGGAATTAAACACCATTTCTGCATTATATAAAATCTTATTAGAGTCCCTACCTTTCAAAGACCCAAGAGGACATTGGGAAGATCTCTTAATCAATATATCAGAAAAGGAGTACAAGGTAGCAAAGCAGAGAATTCACTTGAGCTCCATATGCACAGAGCATAGAATTATTCAAATAAAATTATATTTCGAGCTCATCTGTCTCGCTTAAAACTGTCCAAAATGTTTCCAGGGCAAGATCCAACCTGCGAACGCTGCAACCAAGCTCTTGCCTCACTGGGTCACATGTTTTGGGCCTGCACCAAACTAACATCATTTTGGACCAAAATTTTTAAGTGCCTTTCAGACCGCCTTGGGGTCACAATCCCTCCTAACCCATTAACAGCTGTGTTCGGTGTTCTTCCAGACGGACTTGAAGTGGAGAAGGACAAGCAAACGGTGATTGCATTCACTACACTTTTGGCACGCAGACTTATTTTGTTAAATTGGAAGAATCCTAACTCTCCTCTGATAAGTCAGTGGGAAACCGATGTTTTATATTATTTGAAATTAGAAAAAATCAAATTCTCAGTTAGAGGATCTGTACAGAATTTTTTCAAAACCTGGCAGGATCTAATCAATATTATTTTAGAATAAGAGAAATAACTATTACCACATTTATTTCCCTTCTCCATTTTTTATTTACCTATATATATTCCTTCCTTTCTTTTGTTTATTGTTGCCTTATTAAAAAGCCCTAAGCAATTCTCCTTTGACTAAGCTCTCCTTCTCAGGGGTGGGGTTTGATTTGTCTTCAATTTTTTTTTGTTATAAATTGATCTATTTGTATGGAATGATTACAATAAAATTAATAAATAAAATTAAAAAAAAAAAAAAAAAGGAATACTCCAACCTATTTCCCTAATTCATTGGTCAAGAACCCTGTCTTCCATTCAAAAGCCTGTTACTTTGTAAACACTGTTCCTCTGTGTGCACTGATCTGATTTTCTGAACGTTTTTAACAATATTTTAGCAAAGATCCATGTGTTTTGTCTGTTATGAGCATATGACTGACTTGACATTTGGATTATGCGACACAGTTGTAACATGAGATTTTTTCCTGGATTCACATTTATCTGGAATATTCCTTTAATCCAATTACTAGAAGCCTGATTTAACCCGGTGTCATCAAATATAAGGCTAAAACTAACCCTGGTTTGGATGCTAGTCCATTACAGAACCAACTCACACACCCACCCTCAGAAGGTGCAAATTTAGAATTGTCAATTAACCTAACGTGTGTCTCTTGGAAACATGGGAGTTAAACTTGAGTTCCTACAGAAACATCTCCGTAGAAACAGAAAGAAAATGCAGACTTCTAAAGGACAGTGACTGGGTACTGGGATTAAACTCAGCATGCTGGATCTGTTAGGCAGTAGGGATAACCACTTAGTGACTGAAACACCCTATACATAGATACATACAGCATATATGGAAGCCCCTATATATTTTAAGTTTATTTGTAATGGACTGGGTTGGCTCCAGCTGCCCAATGTTCTTGAATCCAGAACTGTCAATAAGATGACCAGGATGTGTCAGTGCAAGGAGGACACTCTACAGGCAAGAGATAGATGTAAACGTGCTTTGTACTTTTTATTCAACAAAAGACAAACAGAGGTTAAAATCCCTCAAAGTGCAAAAATTCCATACTTCTAATAAATAGTTCAATAAATATTCCACAATAAAAAAGCCCTGCAGTGGATGTTGAAAGACAATAAATAAATTTCATAAAATCCAAAAATAAAACCATGCGAACATCGGGTTTTCTCGACTCCTGTCAGCCCAGCGTGTCTTTCTCCTTCCATCTCCCCCAGCTCGCCCTTCAAGTATTGCAACCAGACGGAGATGCAAACAGTTGCGGTTCCTTTATCTGGCTCTTATTCTAACTACATACTTTGGCATCTGCTAGCACTCTCAGAGCCTGACTCCCACATTCCTGTAATGCCCCTCCTCTGCATATCTAGGAACCCTAGGACACTAATTGATCACCCCTGTTCATCACAGCTGTTCAGAGGGGAAACAGACCATCCCAGAGCGTCACTCCCTTCGCTTCCTCAACAGCCGTTGTCACTCTGCCTCCATTCTTTCTCTCCTTTATTCATTCTTTCTTTCTTAATATGAACCCCCACTATCCTGCCGAGGCTCCTTTTTAACCACCTGTGGCACCCTTTTTAACGTCTGTGTAATGCTGATGTAGGGCAGCAAACCTATTCAAACAATCAGCTCAGCCTTCACACCGAACACCCCACGTCTACCCAGCTTCACAGCTGCGAATGCACATTATTCCTCCCACATCACCAAAGACATGCTGGTTAGGTTAGCTGGCAATTCCAATTTGGCCCACTGTGAGTGTGGAAGTGTATGTGAGTGGGCAGAGCAATAGACTGGCACCTTGCCCAGGGATGGTTTTCTGCTTTGTGCCATATGGTGCTCCTATATGCTCAAGCTTCCCCTGAAACTGATTATACACAGCATATATAAACTGCAACAAGTCTGTTCACTTTTGTTATGATACTCTTTATTTATCTCAATTCAGCAGCTTTATAAAAGACATTCAAATGAAAAGTTATTGATAATGATGATGGTAACAATGAAGCCAGTACATTGTAGTTAGCTTACATTTTAAAGGACTGTATTTGAGCAAAAATCTCATCTATCCATTAATTTACTGTACCTTAAGAACAATGGATAAGGGAGACAACAGAAGAGTTGGTGTACCCGTGGGTTACCCTGCTTAATGTCCATTGGTTTTGGATGAAAAAATAAAGAAACAAAAGAACTGCCAGAGTTAGCAGTTCTCTCTCTCTCAGTTGAGTAGTCCCCTCGATGAAAATCTGGTCATAACTGACAATATCTTCCTGTTGGTGGCAGTATTTATAGTGGAATGGAAGTGGAAGAGGTAGAGTGATAATTGTCTTTGACAGAAGACACCCCATTAGTCTTCTAGATCAGTGATTCCCAATCACTGTGCCGCGGCACATTAGTGTGCCGTGAGAGATCATCAAGTGTACCGTGGAAAATTATCCAATTTCACTTAATTGGTCTGAAAATTATTATTTATTTACTGCAAATAATTTGTCTTCATTCGTCTATGCGACAGTGACAGGCAGAACAATTAAATACTCTTCCGCTAGGTGGCAGCAGATGGCTAATTAATCTGTGTGTCTACCTGTTGCCATTCGAACAGTAGAATTAGTGATGCTTCGGCTGTGACAGCAATGATAGCGATGGATAAATATCTGAAAAGAAAAAGTACACAATCCGAACTGGGTCCTGCAGAAAATTGTGACCCAGATGAAAGCCCTAGTATGAGTAGTGGTCAGAAAAAAGCAAAAAAGGTGAGCTCAAGACAATACAATGAAAGTTTCTTCCCTTTGGATTTACTTTTACCGGGGAAACAACCAAGCTGATTCCGTTATGCTTGGTATGTGGGGAAAAGCTGTCCAACAGTGCCATGGTTCCTAGAAAACTTAAACGCCATCTCCAAACAAAACACCCGTCACTTCAAAACAAGAACACAGACTATTTTATTCAACTTCGTGAACAGACTAAGAAACAGGTAGCTTTAGTGAGGAAAACCACAAAGATGAATGAGAGAGCTCTCAAAGTTAGCAACCAAGTTGCTGAACGCCTCGCCAAATCAAAACAGGCACACACGGTGGCAGAGACATTAATACTACCTGCCTGCAAAATCATTGTAAATGAGATGCTTGGCCCTGGCACTCCTAAAGAAATAGCCCAAGTCCCTCTCTCAAATAATACAATTGCCAGACGTGTTGATGACATGTCTGCAGACATTGAAAGGATCGTTTTGGAAAAGTTGCACGGCAGTGGAAAATTTGCATTGCAACTCGATGAATCTACGGATATCAGTGGACATGCACAACTTTTGGCAAATGTGCGCTTTGTAGACGGATACACCACCAGAGAAAACTTCCTGTTTTGCAAGGAATTGCCAGAAGGAACAACAGGAGAGGAAATTTTTCGAGTTGTATCAAAGTACCTTGAACAAGGAGGACTTAAGTGGGAAAACTGCATAAGTGTTTGCACTGATGGAGCAGCCGCCATGTTCGGGCACACCAAAGGATTTGTAAGCAGAGTGAAAGAGCAACATCCGGATGTTATTGCGACGCATTGTTTTCTGCACCGTGAGGCACTCGTTGCCAAGACATTACCAGCAGACCTAGCTCCTGTATTGGACGATGTTGTGAGCATGATAAACTTTGCGAAGACAAGACCTGTAAAAAGTTGCATGTTTGCATCATTGTGTGAGGAATGGGAAATGGGAGCGGAGCATAAAGTGCTATTGCTGCATATGAAGGTCCGGTGGTTGTCCTGTGGCAAAGTTTTAGCCCGTGTGTATGAGCTGCGGGAGGAGCTAAAAGTATTTTTGACAAATGAATAATAATAATAATAGTAATACATTACATTTATATAGCACCTTTCCCATGCTCAAAGCACAAATGAGAGGTGTTATGACACTAAGTTGTTTTCAAGTGATTTGAGGTGTGCAAGACTAGCATGTCTGGCGGATATATTTCAACATTTCAATGACCTGAACACACAGATGCAAGGCCAAAATGAAAACCTGCTCACAAGAGCAGATAAAATAAAGGGATTTCCTTCAAAGGTGCAGCTCTGGCTCTGTTGGCACTCAGCTCTGTGGAAAGTGCCAAACTTGACATGTTCCCACACATCCAGAAATGGCAAGGTATCAACATTGCTGCACTGTGTGAGACAATAGGCAAGCATTTGAAAACTCTTGAACAGAAGTTGTCATTTTATTTCCCTTCAGTTTCCACTGATTGCCTTGACTGGGTTAGGAACCCATATAGCTCAACCGCAGTTGGAAAGGACATGACTTTGCAGGAGCAGAAGGAAATACTGTAACTGTACTGAGAGAAAATCGTGGTTTAAATCTGAGCTTTGCTGATCTACCTTAGGACAGTTTTTGGCTGACTGATGCCAAGGAGTTCCCCATTCTGGCAAGCAGAGCTATTTCAGTCCTGCTCCCTTTTTCCACGATTTACCTATGCGAGCTTTGCTTTTCAAGCATGACTGCTATAAAAACTAAAAAAAGGGAGAGACTCAGAGCTGTTGAAGAAGATCTTCGTGTGTGTGTCTTTTTTCAATTCCTGAGTGTATATCAGTGTCATGTTCAACTAAACAGGCCCAGGTTTCACACTGAGTAAGTAAACTGTGAATAAATTAGAAAACTAGAAGATCATTATATTTCATTACATATACTTTTTGTGACATTTTTGTTTGGTGGTGCGCCGTCGAATTTTTCTAATGTAAAATATGTGCCGTGGTTCAAAAAAGGTTGGGAAACACTGTTCTAGATGATTCTCCTTGATTCTAAAGCAAACGGAAACTGGGTTAGTTGTGGTGTCATATCCAAATCCTTTGCCATAATAGTAGTCAACCCGACACCTGTGAGATACACCCCACACACTCATGATATGAATAATTTGAATGCTGTTGTTCAATTACAACTCTACAAATCTAACAGACACTTTTATTCTTTGAGTCAGTTACCCTACCCAAAATCCATTCACGGTTTAAACTCTAGCTATTGTCTCTTCAAATGCTTGCAACATTGAGCATAAAACAATATGCAGCCCTAAATGTGGGGCCTCTGCATCAATGGATATATTCACACATATGTACGTTAACCTTGCATATAAAGTACATTATTTGGAAATTCTCATAAAATTGGAGCATTTAGGGTAAAACACATCAAGAAAACAATATGTACAATCCATAAAGAGACCAGGGTGGGAACTGAAACCATGACCCTAAAGTTATCAAACAGCAAACCTGATTAATGCACAATCAGGATCTGCTCCAAAAAAACTAGAGAATATCGTTGGAAACGAGAACTGTAATATAAAAGAATGAGATCACAGTTAGGAATGGTTTGTGCATGAAATGATGCACTGTAGCAAATGTGCTTTAGTAGCTATCAGCTGTAAAATATTCAGTATTTTAATTTCTGATAATTTTAAGCCAAAATATAAATCAAAAGAGTTGTACCTTAATCATTCTATTAAAAATGCCCAAATTAATTTAAGTACATAGTTTTAATAAAATAGCTAATAGTTTTAAAAAAATAGCAGCAAATAACTTTTGCTCTATTATGATGCTAAATTAAAAAAGAGTACTGTATACTGTATGTCTTTGAAAGCAAATCATTTGTGGATGGTATACTTGACCTTAGCTTTTTTAATTAAGAATATCACTTTAAATCATGACAATGTTTGTATATCTAGACAATAGAGATTATTGGCAATATTCCTTACAAAATAGGGAATTATTAGAAATTAGGCTGTGGGTGCTATTGTTATAGAATGATTTTCTTGTAAGAACCGGACAGCCCTAAGTCTTTGACTTTCTCACACAGATACAGAAATTGAGTGTATACACCAGTGTGCTATTTGGGACATGACCTAGGAGCAAAACAGTTTGAAACCTCAGTGCCTATAATTTATGTCCTTCTGGAGCCAACACTTTGTTGTGTGTGAAATTCAAAGGCATATAGCATGTAGGTGGCACAAATAGAGCATACTTTGATATCATCAGTCAGTGTCAAGTAAAAATGATGTAAATATCTCAGGGCCTGAAATGCTGGTAATTGGGGAGATGAAGTCGGTCCTAAACAAACAAATGGGTTTCCCACCATTAAATGTTTCCAAGCACTGCAGTGAAGCACACCTTCAAATGTGTTTGCTAGGTTGCTGATATCACATTACTACACATTTTCTCTTGATGAGAATAATAAACTCTTTTATTCACCTTAAACAGTTTTATAAGTTGATCACACTTCATGGGTTATCAGTTAGTGAGAGCAAAATCGGATCTGCTGTACCTTACACATATCATGATCGGGTTGTCCCTGATTCAGATCTTGTAATATGACTAATGGCAGTTTTAAGAATGGCAGGTACCAATATTTTCCTTTAACTTTCCTTGTATGTTTGGGGTTATGATTCTTCTTTCTTTTTAACATTTATTTTATAACCACTTCCATGTTAAGTTCATTGGTAATGCCATTTTGAATGATTTTCTTATGGGTGCAGCCATATTGTTTACTGTTGCTAGGTCTGTTGCCTGTCATGTGATCACTGACATGTAAATTCATCATGTCATGCCTATGTAAGAATGTAGCACACAGAAGTTAATAATCAACACATTTCATGGTGTTAGATTAATTAGGGAAGGCCTTTGCCGACCAGGCATTACTGTATCTTTTGGCAAGTGACTTTGATTATGGCTTTTGATTCTTGTTTTGTACTTTGACAAATGCTTTTCTTGTGCCATCTGAGATATTAAGAAACCTTTTGGCATCCTGTTACTTTTCCATTGCTGTCATATCAGAATCTAATTTGTTTTCATGTACTGTTTACTGTATTGTGAGGTACATAAAAATTCTGATCACACAATCCATATGCTTGTATTTTAAAAGAATAACAGGAAAATGCATATGTCAAAAAATCCACATTATAAAACCCTTTATAAATCACAATTCTCTTGTAGCTGTACATACAGTATGTGAATGTGCCTCAAACCCTGCCTGGTTGCCACCCTGAAACAAGCACACTGTATATGGAACATGTTAATAAACATCATAATGTGAGACAATGGTGACAAGAGAAGAGAAGCAAAAAGCAAAACTCTGAAAACTGAGAGACAGAAGTTCATGTCTCTGAAGTAGAGGCAAACAAAGAATTGTCATTTGGTGACCAAAGCGTAGGGCCCCTAAACTGTGGAATGGTCTGCCTGCTACTATAAGAGGTGCCCCTTTGGTCTCAGCTTTTAAATCCCGGCTGAAGACTCACTACTTCAGTTTAGCATATCCTGACTAGAGCTGCTGATTAACTGTACATACTGCATCTCTGTTGTCAGTCATAAGCACTAAAACATAAGTAATATGATTGTTATAATTGGATACTAACCCTCACCTATTCTGTTTCTGTTCTCGGTACTCAAATGTGGCACTTGGTGCCACGGCCCACCTACCATGTTGTTTTGCCTGCCTAAGGTAAAGTCATCCTTGATGGAGGATCACAGGAATTGTGGGAAAGAGGGGTCTTTTCATCGGATTGGCTGGCCCAGTGCTATTTCAGCCATGGAATGGCCAAATGGGGGAGGCAGCTTGATGGATGAGGTCTCCAGGACACTAAACAAATCCAAATCATATTATGTGATATCATCTACTGCTAAATTCTACTCCGTACTTCTAAAATTTTTATTTTTATGTCATATTGAGGATTTGTTCTGTTCTGTGTATTGTACTGTATTGTATTGACCCCCTTCTTTTGACACCAACTGCATGCCCAACCTACATGGAAAGGGGTCTCTCTTTGAACTGCCTTTCCCAAGGTTTCTTCCATTTTTTCCCATAAAGGGTTTTTTCTTGGGAATTTTTTCTTGTCTTCTTAGAGAGTCAAGGCTGGGGGGCTGTCAAGAGGCAGGGCCTGTTAAAGCCCATTGCGGCACTTCTTGTGAGATTTTGGGCTAAACAAAAAATAAATTGTATTGTATTGTATTGTATAGTGACTGAAGTACCCCTCGGCATGTTGTGTTCGACAATAACTTGGGTGCATGACTGGATCTGAGAATAAGACAAAACCTTTTATTCTACAGGAATCTCATTTGTTCCATTTTCTAATAAATCCCATTTTCTAACTTTAACTTGACTTCACCTTGTATATTTCTGACCTGTCATCTAGTTCTGTCTGGTAGGTGTCTGCTGCCAGAAAGCCAGCCATTGTTAAAACCTGGATATGAACAGGCATCGCTGTCTTTCTAATGCAGGGCCCAATTCAACACATAATTCCAAAAGAATGGCTCTTGCAAGTCTAAATCGGCTTATAAGTCAGGCATCATCATGGCCAAAAAAGCCCTGCCTGATCCTTAAAAGCTTGTCCCTTCATATATGACCATTTGCCTACTCTTCAAGTAGCGCCAAACAAGCCATGTTGTGTCAAAACAATATGCTATTAACAGGCTATAGGGCATGAAATTCATAGCTTTTTGTACTCAGGGAGAGAACCACCTGTGTTTTTACTTATGGCAATTATTGGCAACAAGTGACTGCATTCGTTTATAATCCTGAGAAGAAACAACAGAATCCGATTTAATCTGACAAAAATCAAACTAAATGCTTCAGTGCAAATACGCAGCATTGGTCCTCTTAAAAGGCAACTACATAACAGTCTGTACATCATATTTGCCACTTTTAAGGGTTAATGTTTGTCAAAGAACAATATAATAATGGCTCAGTGATTTAAAGTTCCATGCGTTTGAGTACAGTTTATCTGCTTTGGCTGCATTATCAAGTCAATACTACTTTAAGCCCTACTATATTAAGGGTGTCATCATTTCCCCTTTTCTATTAAATGTTGAGTGTGGATGGGTCAGAGTTGCTGAAATATACAAATGTTTTCTGAAGTTTTCTTCTATAAATACTAACTTTTGCATAAAAAGAGATGTGTGCATACGAAAGTTTTATAAATCTAACACAAGGCATTCCTTGAGTGCCTTAAGAACTTATCCATATATTATTCAACAGCACAGCCCATCCTTTCCTAACCTTTCTGTACCTCTCTTTCTAAAACCTTTCCTTCAGATTCCCGGCCCACTAGCCCTATGACTGGAAAGAGTTTATAACTATTGGCCAGCAAGTACTTCCAAGAATATTTTGAAAATAATTCCTGGGGTCATAACCATCCTCTAGAATGCCCAAGGCAGTTCTTGTAGAGCTCCATCTAGTGACCCCAGGCGCTCTTGCAGTCCTGAGTGTCAACTCCTTGGTAAAGAGCTAGGCAGCTCCCAGGTCACCTGCCCAATACAATGGGCAGCAAGCATCCACATATACAGTAACCTAACTGGTCTCACTGTCATCACCTGTTGTCCTAAGATATGGAAAACACCTCTTTTGGAAAAGGGGTGTCACTGTCAAAGCCACAGGATTAGATTTTAATTTGGATTCAGTACAAATACTTGCATCACCTGCTCCAAAAGGTCCCTCCATCACAGTTTTTACAGGTACAAAGAGATGCTGCACAGTTACACAAAATGTAACTTTCCACACATTGTGAAGACCCTATGAACATCTACTTGAACCTGCCTTTCAATGGAAGCATCAACACTTACCAAGGTATAGAAATACCACACCTGATCTCAGAAGGGCAAAACAAGCCAAAACAAGTTTTATTTAAAAAACTAATAATAAAAGACAATGATAAATAAATATACAAAAAACCATAAATAGAATGTATTGTCAAATATAGTTGAACTATGCAAGTATTTTTTAGTACCGTCACATGATGTGTTGATCCATATTATTGGATCATGTTATAGTTTGTGTCTAATTAGAACCATTTTACTAATACACGTTGGCATTTTTAAAGCATTAAATAACCAGCTTTTTCACTTTTAAATATTTTAGCTGTACCGAGACAAAGAAAGCTCTTCAGGTTTATGTTTATGGATTGGAGTCTGACACTTCTGATTTAGGGCTAAAAAGTTGTAGTAACAAACTACTTGCATGTAGACGCTCAGATAAAAGCTAAAGATGGTGGATGCTGTTATCACACATGCATGTATACCTACAGTATAAAATATGCCCTTCTCTTACCCGATAATGTTTTGTTAATGCATCAATAGCTGTAAATAATTATGAAATGTATGCAATTGTAAGTTATTATGCACAGCCTCTAATCCACCACTGCCAATGCCCAAAGTGAGCAAATAACCTCTAAAACAAATAATCTTTCTGACGTTATAGAGCTGGACATTAATCAAACTCCCCTGTTGTTTATCATAAAGGTAGGCAGCTTATGAGGCAAATCTATCGTGAGGCAATGATTTATTGAGCATACCTGAAAAACCAAATTCAGGCAGGGATAATATTATATGAATTACATTTTTCCAAAATGAAAACCAAATTTAAGACCTAAACATGGCACAGAAAAATATTAAAAAGACTATCATGAGACCCACCTGAAATATAGTGCATATCGTTAATTTAAACATGTTTTACAGCTGTATAAAAACTTAGCAACACCTGACAAAGTATGAGAAGCATCATTCATCACTTTAATTGAAATATGTACTGCATCTATATTTCTATCTCTCTTTATTTATTTTTTATTTAATAATAAACTATTTGACTATATCTGAAGCTGCAATGCTCATGCCTTAGTGCTTTCCACAGAATCAGAAATCACAACATCACTGTCTTTATTGTTGACATTGCAATTGAAGGCACTAACGGCATCTGAAATGCAAACAAACAATAAATCTACTCAAATACTGTTTTAGGATATCCCAGTAAACCCCTTTGTTTCTAAGGAAATGGATAAATATTCAACTATATTCAAATACGGTATGATAGGCCTATATATAAAAAAAATGGATCAAGGCAGAGAGTGGTGTGGTGGCGCGCTTGTTGGGAAAGTTGCTCAGAGTTTAAAGAGGCTGGTTTGAAAGTCCAGTTTGCACTCTGTATGTCTGTCTCTACATAATTGCATATTAATTTTCAAGGCATTTCTGTTTTCCTCGTATATCTCATACATGTGAATGGACAGGTGTACTCTGTAATAGACCATAGCAAAATAGGCTTTCACAACTCCAAAAATAAAATAAGTTAGTTTGGAAATTAAATATAAGGCAGCAGATTACAACTAAATGTAACCAGACAACACAATGTAACATGAATTTTCTCTTATTACCCACAGAGTGCGACACTGGGTGGAATTTGTATGAGCTCCTCCTGCCTAAAGATATATAATCAAGTCAATTGGCATCTCCAGATTTCACCATTATGAGAATGTGTGTATAGTAAAGAAGAGTCATCAGAGGAAGTTCAGCTGCTTAACAAGAGAAGCATGCATGAGAATCTTTTTTCACAATCCCAATGTCAACCAAAAAGGCAATGATTCTCGTGTGTCATGTTTAGAAATGGAGTCACCCTGTGAATTTCTACACTAATAGCACAGGTACACACTCTTTTATCATTAAGCATTTTGTTGTTTTTATTAAAGAAATCTAGGTGCGGCTACATTCAATGTTATAGTAAAAGTACAAAGATTTGAATCTTGTAGCTAGTGGTAGAATAGAAAAAGTGCTTACGCTAATCTGCTATTGATTTTAGCAATCATGCAAGTCCGATATTAATAACTAAGTTAATTACCCTCACCAGTTTTTCCCCTCAGACCCTTTTTATCCAGACTAAATATGATTACTACTACAGTAAAGACACAGCAAATAAAGAAGACAGCAATAAATAAGCATGCATGGGTTACATTAACTAGGATATCTAAATTGCCTTGATGTGAATGAGTGTTGGTAAATGTGCGTGCCATGAAATGTTCTTTTTGTGTCATTCACATTTGGTTCCTACATTTTGTCCACTTCTGTTAGAATGGCTGTGGCTTCTCACAACCCTGTAATGGAAAAATAAACTAAAAGAAAGAAAGCATGGATGGATTCAGGTATAAGATGTTAAAGCCTGGAAGGCTTTTTAAATAGTGTTACAAGCTATAAATGAGCGACTAGCAGTGTCCTAAAGGCATAAACTGTTCTCACCAATGAGTACTTTATTAATAACTTTATAACTCTTAATAGACATTTATTGATTGGTTAATATTTATGGATAACATATAGCATGCGGCCCTTGAACTAAACTTTTCCCAAATTGCTTGTTAGGTTTATTGTTCAAAATACCTGTGAGTGTATCACTAATGATTTTATATAAAATAGTTAAAGGATCCATGGGTATTGCATATGTCTTGCCGCAGCCCATTGATCAATACTAAATAAAGGGCCACAGGCTAATATTATTATTTTCAATCCTCTTGCTGGTTCTAAACAAGACACTAATTATTGGTTTCAGAACCTCAACTCATGCCCTCATCTATCAGGCTCAACAGAAAAGTACTTTCTTAATATGTTTCATTCAGAGTTGTAAATTAGACATCTGCAGACCTTCAGAAATTTTAAAGTAGAAATTTAATTTTGCTACCTTATGCTTGTTACATAACCTGCACAACAACCTTGACATCCATCCATCTGTTATCTAACCCACTATATCCTAACTACAGGGTCACGGGTACTCAATAAAAAGCAAAACATATTGTACAGTATTAAGTATCTTCTGCAAATATGTACTACCCTTCAATAAACGTCTTTTGCACATGTGTTAATGTTCAAGAACCATTCAATGGGTTTTAGAGTCTACAAACATGTCAGCCAATGTATGCAAGTTGGAATGGTGCCCCAGAATGGATACCCAATGCTAAAACAAGATACAGAAACAGGACAAAGCAAGTATTCAGCTTTCAAAGACAATGCATGAGGAGTTTTACAGAAAAAGTAATTTAACAAACTAAAACAGTGAACCGGTTTATTTAAGAGGAGAAGGGTCACTCACCATCTACAGAAAGGCAACATAGATAGATAGATAGATAGATAGATAGATAGATAGATAGATAGATAGATAGATAGATAGATAGATAGATAGATAATTGCAGCATCCCACACACGTAAGGATATGTCAGATATAAGAAAGAAAGAAAGAAAGAAAGAAAGAAAGAAAGAAAGAAAGAAAGAAAGAAAGAAAGAAAGAAAGAATCTGTCTTAAGCCAAATACAGTATTAAAATCAAATGGCTGGCTTAAAATGGATGTGCTTTTAATTAGCAGTCTATATTGCTGTTTTATGTACCCAATAAAATATATGATATTGTAGTGGACTTTATAAATAAATTGTCTCTGTTGCGAGTCACCTTTTCTCCCACCAAGGGGGTACCTCATTTTGCTTCTGACAGCAGATGTCATGCTGGTAGTAGGACACTGGGTGCTGATGGAGTTTTCTAATGTCACTGGTTAAAATTCTTAGGCTCAGTGTGAATTAGCTGCATGAGTTCTGCTGCCATTTCTCACTGTGACCTGATATTCATCATGCAATAACATTATGGAGGCAAAGCCCAGAGACATTCACACTTTACTCAGCACATAAGCCTATATGATGTAATAAAGAAAACATGGTGACCCTAATCCTTTTGTCTAATATATGAAATCTGCTTGTGTATTTATCTATTTATCTGTGAGCATATTGCTTGTGGAAGCTGTTCAACATTTTAGCCCTAGGGATGTGCCAGATATTATTCAGGGGTCTTGTAAGGATTATACTGTACACAAGAGAGACTGGAGTAGCTAGCACTGAATACACTTCATGCTGATGAATTGCTACAAATCTCCAAAAGAAACCCTGCACATCCTTATCAGCAGTTGAGTGTTGGTCATAATATATTGTGTAACTACAGAATCCATGCTGCTGTTTGTGAAGGAGTGCAGAAATTTCAGACCTAAGACATGACTAAATGAGGCAGACAATTGGGAATTATGCTTGATAGACAGGCCTCTTAAATAAACAGAATATATATATATATTGTCGCAGGTGGCCAGGATTATTACCTGGCCGGGACGCCAGAAAGGACCGGAAGGTGGCAAGAATAGCTTCCGGGCCACGAGGACACAACCGCCATGGAGCTGGAGAGGTCCACGGGAAAGGAAACAGAACTGTCGGACTTGTTGGGACCCGTGGCCACCGCCTGGGGGCGCTTTACACCTCGTGGGACCCGGATGTTACTTCCGCCACACTCTGCAAGATGGTGGAGGGATCGGCCAGGGACGCCCGGAGTGTTTCCGAGTCAAAGGGCAGCACTTCCGGCACACCAGGAAGTGCTGCAAGATGGACGTCATCAGCCACCTGGAGCACATCCGGGCATGGATAAAAGAGGCGACTCCTTACAGTCATTGAGCCAGATTCGGGAGTGGGAGTAGGATGAAGCTCCCTGGAGGAGGATGGAGGCGGCAAAGGACTGAAATATTTAAGGGTGATTATTGCTTAGTGCTTTGTGTGGAGTGTGAGAATTGTTTATTTAATGGAAAATAAACGTGCGTGTTTTATAAAGATGTGGTCTCCTACTGGTGGTGTCCGGGCAACTATCACAATATATATATATATATATATATATATATATATATATATATATATATATGGAAGAGAAGGTCTGTGATACGGTTTGCATATTTGCAGCTGGAGATCCACAAAGGGAGAAAAATGAATCACGTATCATAAAGTAGTTTTTATTCCTGAGCTTTCAAACCCTGCCAGGGGTCTTCATCAGAGGATAATGCTTAGACTTACAAGAATCAAAGGCAATATATAGCAACACATTACGTGGGGGGTGGGGGGTTAAGTCAGTGTGATCAAGAGGGGGGGGGGGGGTATTGGGTGTGAAGTTTATTTATTATGAACATGTTCTTCTTAAGTTTGCATATGCTGGATTTATGTCCAAGTGTCTGTTGATGGCGTTCTCATTTGATAACCAAGATTCGACCAGCTCTCTGGCACTTTTAGTGCTGGCCTTAAATTTTACTTAAATGTATGTCCTGTTGATTTAGTATGCGTATAGATCAATGATAGTGAGTCCTTTCTTCTGACACCGTTGCGATGTTCCTGTATACATGTTGCAATTCTTTTTCAAGTTTGTCCTTTGTATACCGCTGAGCAAGAATTGCATGGAATACTATAAACTGCGTTTCGTGTTTCTGCTGTCGATTTCTTGTTTTTAGCATTAAAGAGGACCGTGCGCAAACTGTTTGTGGGTTTGTGTGCTATTCTGACACCTGACTTGGCCAGGATGCGTGCTGTACCTTCAGACACCTTGTGGTGATAAGGGAGTGAGTGCCAGGTGGGGTGGGGGTTCTGATTCAAGTCGATTGTTTGCTGAGTTTTTTGGTGTCTTCTGTGTAAGCTCCGATTAATGAATGTTTTTGAGTATCTGTTTGAAGTGAAAAAATGGAAGAGATAGCATCTCTCATTCATTTTTGTTTCCGTCGTATTACAATGGGTGTGGACTCTTCTGAATAGTTTTAACACAGCTCCGTTTATGAGATACCGGGTGTTTGCTGGCGAAGTGTAATATCTTGTCTGCGTAGCATTTTTACGGTAAACACTTGTGGTCAGGGTGGCGTCATTATTTCTTTTGATGTAGATGTCCAGGAAGCTGATGTGTCGGTTAATTTCTTTTTCCATTGTGAATTGGATTGCAGGGAATATTGTGTTGATGTGATTGTAGAATTCATTCAGCTGGTCATTTTTAGTATGGCGAATGTGTCGTCTACATAGCGTATCCAAATTTTGGATGTGAACTGGGTTAGAGCCATATTTTCAAATCGCTGCATTACCAGTTCCGCTAGAAGTCCTGATAATGGCGATCCCATTTGCATGCCTTCTTTCTGAGTGTAGTATTTGCTGTTGAAATGAAAGTGAGTTTTTTGGCAAAGTGATATTAGGTGCATTATGTCTTTAATGGACAGTTTAGTTCTTGTCTCTATGGTGGGGTCGCTTTCCAGTGTATTTAATAGTGTTTCTGTGGCCAGATGAATCGGAATCATGGTGTATAGCGACACAACGTCAAACGAGACCATGATCTTGTCCTCGGCGATGGATACATCTTTCAAGCGCTGTAATGCCAACTCAGCGCTGATCACCAAATATTCAGAGTCATAAGTTAAATGTTTGAGTAACTGGAAAAGTCTTTTTGACAAGTTGTAAGATGGTCCGCCTGTTAGGCTGACCACTGGTCTGAATTTCAATGGTGTTTTGTGTATTTTTGGGAGTCCGTAAAATTCAGGGCAGTTAGCATCGTTGGATTTCATTATGTAATAATTTTGTGCATCCAGGCGGTTGTTATTTCGGAGTTTGGTCAGAGTATTGTTTATTCTATTAAGTGCTGTTTTCGTTGGGTCATTACTCAGCTGTTGATAAGTGTTAGTGTCAGAAAGCATTTCTTCCATAGCTGTGGTGTATTGTTCTTTGTCTAAGACGACAGTTGCGCTTCCTACGCAGACAAGATATTACACTTCACCAGCAACCACCCGGTATCTCATAAACGGAGCTGTGTTAAAACTATTCAGAAGAGTTCACACCCATTGTAATACGAAGGAAACAAAAATGAATGAGAGACTCTATCTCTTCCATCTTTTCACTTCAAACGGATACTCAAAAACATTCATTAATCGGAACTTACACAGAAGACGCCAAAAAACTCAGCAAACAATCGACTTGAATCAGAACCCCCACCCCACCTGGCACTCACTCCCTTTTCACCACAAGGTGTCTGAAGGTACAGCGCGCATCCTGGCCAAGTCTGGTGTCAGAATAGCACACAAACCCACAAACAGTTTGCTCACGGTCCTGTTTAATGCTAAAAACAAGAAATCGACAGCAGAAACACGAAACGCAGTTTATAGCATTCCATGCAGTTCTTGCTCAGCGGTATACATAGGACAAACTTGAAAAAGAATCGCAACACATATACAGGAACATCGCAACGCCGTCAGAAGAAAGGACTCACTTTCATTGATCTATACGCATACTAAATCAACAGGACATACATTTAACTGGGACAAAGTACAAGTAAAATTTAAGGCCAGTACTAAAAGTGCCAGAGAGCTGGCCGAATCTTGGCTATGAAATGAGAACAGACAGACAGACACTTGGACATAAATCCAGCATATGCAAACTTAAGAAGAACATGTTCATAATAAATAAACTGCACACCCAATACCCCCCCATCCCACCCCCTCCACTTAATGTTTTGCAATATATTGCCTTTGATTCTTGTAAGTCTAAGCATTATCCTCTGATGAAGACCCCTGGCAGGGGTTGAAAGCTCAGGAATAAAAACTACTTTTTGATACATGATTCATTTTTCTCCCTTTGTGGATCTCCATCTTCCAATATTAGATATACATATATATATATATATATATATATATATATATATATATATATATATATATATATATATACAGCAGTATATATACAGAAACATACACACAGTACTGTATATACCTTTTCTTGTCTTCTCAATATGGGTCTTACGCTATGTGATATGTTCCCCACCTTACAGTTTACCTAATAGCCCCCCCTCAGATGTTGCCTCACCATCTCTGGCTGCCCTTTTTCCTCATATATTCTTGCAGCTTACGTGGTGAGCCGTTTAAAAGGCACCTTCCCCAGTGAGCTCTCTCTGACCCTAATGAGCCCTGAATACCAGCATGCCTTCAGCTTGTGTTAATTTACAGAGTAATTAGGGACAGCAACACATTTATTATAGCAGCAGGGTGTCATCAGAGACCCTTGTTTGCTTTCTTAGACAATATATTACTGTACATAATAACAGTATAAGGCTAATATTAACAGTGATAAACGATGGATACTCTGTACAGTGCATATTCAGTTTCAGTTCAGAGAAGCTAAAGAGCGACAGCTACATTATCTCTGAGTGTAAACCTGAAATGACTTGTGCAATAAATATGACCTCTCCTTTTAAAAGTAAAAAGCGTGTCCAGACAGAACCACAGTGACACAGCTGAAACCTTAATGTCTTAAATGCATTGCATCTTGGCAGATGCCTTTAGCTGCAGTTTTGTCTGCCATCCATCCATCCATCAAATTTCACTTTCTTCCCTAAATCATTTAAAACCACACAGCCAACAGCCTTTCACTGGTGACAATATTCAGATGAATTTCTAAAAGCATTTAACTCATTTATAGTTTAAAGCTGTTTCTTTGAACTGAAATTTACTGCTGCAGCAGCACAGAGTTTTAAGGCAGCAGCATAATTAAAAATGCAGATCTGTGGAGAAGAATGGCTGTTTTGTTTTCCTTCCCTTAGTTCTAACTGCATATTACAAAACAGCTCCTTTGGAATTTAGATGAGGGGCTGTGGTGGTAGTGGTGGTGGGGGGTTAGACACATCTTTGAAGTCAATTTGCAGTCAGTGGTTGAAAAGATCTGTTTGAATTAGTTAGTGACAGAGATAAGAGCAAACAAAAAGGAGGAGTTGATGCTTAAAATATTAGACCATTAAGTACTTTTATAAAAACATAATGACCTCAGAAGTGAGAAGCCATTCTCTAGACTGGCCATTAGGGTGCAGTGCAGCCTTTCTGTTAATCATTTCCTTTTTTCTGTAGCAGAATAATAAGCCTTTGGGCTTTTCATGCCCAAAGTGCATGATGTCTTCTGTATTATAGCACATAAAATGTTTTTAAAAAGTATAATAATTTGTATCCTGCAGATAAAAATCATTTTTGCCCATTTTTATACACATCACATACATTAATACCCATCTTATAATAAGCAAGGCTGCCGTACTTATTTTTTTTAACACATCCCATTTGGCCTTTTTTTTTGTAAATACACTCATTTCTAAGTAAATGCATAAGAAGAGATGTGCATTTGAAAGATTTCAATTGTGAAAAGCTTGTAATAGACACAGTAACGGGAGCTTTATCATGACAGCAGAGAGCAGTGTGGCAGCCTACCTGCACATTGCCATAAAAGCAGTTATGCATGCAGCCTGCATGCTCTTCATTCCAAATGTGGTATAAAATGTGGCTGGAATGTTAATGCATGACAGGATCAGATCGAGACGTTTAGCTGCCTTCCAAACCGGATTGATGCAAAGCTTGTGTCACCTGTGAGATTTCACCTGCAAGTGGTGTGTGCATATTGAAGGATGGGAGGGTTATGGCACACCATTTTGATTTGTGGATAATCCTGGAAGAAGGCTAAACTATAAAATCACTGCAAGCATCCATTTTTCTAAGATGGCTTTCAGGTCTTGGAATTTCTAAAGTCAAGTCCAGCAGCTAATATACCATCAACCAAACCTGCATGATTACCTGTACTTCATTAGACATCATTGAGGAGAGGACATGAGCAAATCAGGGTTCAGATATACTTACTGAAAACTGTAAATAATATTCGCTTTTGATTATTGCTATGATTTGTTCCCTTTTTCTGAACTGTTTGTTTCTTCTGAAAAAACTTAAAAGCAAAAACATGTGAATATATAGGAGGATGCAACACAAATCAGTAGGAAGTGGACAGATGTTTTATAACAACAAGCAAAAATAAACTTATTGATAAGCGAAGAAATGGGCAACATATGACAAACTTAATATAGGCTGGAACCTACCCTAATTACAATTAAATATAATTCGGTGAGTGACGTAGCTGGCTGAAGAAAGCCCTGGGAAAAAACACAAAAGGCTGAGCACGAGAAGAAGTGATGGTAGACAGCATGAAAGTAGATTAAAGCAGAATAAGAGATTCAATTTGACATCCTCCATGATGTACTATATGTATATTTTGCGGATGGAGTTTTGTTTGTTTTACGCTGTACCCCATGAGCCTACAGCTTATTACAAATGAACTCTGTGAACTGTTAGAAGAGATTATGTCTGTAGGAAAGGGTCCTCATTACAGTAATAAAAATTGAAAACAGTAGCAGATTTAAACCTGTGTTTGTTCCTTTTGTTTGCTTATAGAAGTATGATGTGCAAATAAGCTACCCTACATACTAAAGGTCTTATCACAAGGTAAGATTGCTTTAATCACCTGTAAATGCAAAGACTGACAATTTTTAATTGGGATCAAATGCTACTAATATAAATGCAGTGTAAGGTATTCACTGCGACAGCCATTTCAATTCATGTTGCAACAGGAAGACATTTTCTCTGTGATGTAAACAGCATATGAATTTTTTTTGGTTGAAGGTATTTTACTTATGTTGCATTTTACCACTACATCAGATTTATTACACATTAATTAAAAAAAAACCCACACTTTTCTTTTAATCATTTTTTTAATTACATAAAACAAGTCATGTTTTCACACCCAGGGCACATTTTCTTAATACAGTTGAGTCTGGAGTGAAGCTGCAACAGCTTAGCAAGTCTTACTATTAACCAGATCAAAAAATACACTAGCCTTCTTAAGCCCTTATTTTGGAATTTGATAGATTTAAGCCAACACTAGGACCAACGCCATTGCTTATCTAAGAGGTTCTTCTTACCTATTAATTTTACGATAAAATTATTTCTGTTTGTCCTTCACATGTATATTTTAAATGTGCTGAAGAATGATAGTTGACTCTCCTTGCTTTTCATGAACCCGGTATTTGTTTTAGCACTGTTGTTGCTAAATTAATGTAACTACATATAATCAAACAGTTCATATTAATTCATCTTTTGAAAATAAATTACTCTTATGTGAAATATGCAATAATATTTTAAAGGAAATGAACACCACCGATGTTATATCAGATGAAGAAAAAGATAAACACAGAGTAAAACTAAGCAACGGATTCCTTTTACAGTCATTAAGAAGCTACTGACTTTGATAGATGGAAACTCTTCTGAGCTTCCGTGACACCAAATTTTCAGATCGATGAATAGCAACTGTGTCTAATGGAAACAAACCCACCACATGTTATCTGGCATGATAAATTTCCAATGACCATTGACTCTGTGTGCGAAGTCTCACTTTTCCTTTTCAGCAGTAGAGGCATAAATAATGAAAGTAATAAAAATGAATTAAGCAAAGGCCACAGTGTCAAACAGAGTCTTGTATAACATCATTGTAAACCACATAAAAAAAACAATCACACCTCTTTAGTGGTAAATGTGACCTCAAGGAATCTGATCTGGAAGTGTAAGCCAGTGGGTAGAACCACATACAGACCAGAACTAAAATCCAGTTCAGAGGCAGTTAAATCCAACAACAATGAATTCTTTATCCGGCTCTCCAGTTTGTAGAGAGAAAAAAACAACCCAACACCGTGGACAGAAAAATGTGTTTTATGGCGAGGATCTTAGTGCGTCTGTGTTCTTTGATAGTCCTGCCCTGTCCAAAGCATCAAATAGGAATATGGTTCTAAAAACAACATCCTTATCTTCCACACAACAATTCAATATTTGTCAAGAAAATGGCACAGCATTTTCAAACCTGTTTAATTTAATTTAGGGTTGCGGGACACATTGGGATGATTTTGGAAATGCCAGGTAAAGTAACATAGTTACATAGTTAGAGACACTGGAGAAAACAAGAGTACTTGGTTAAAGGACCTTAAAAGAATGTGCAAACATCACGCGTATAACAAAAGGGTACAGGATTCTAATCCAGGATGTTGGATTCATGAGGAGGCAGCTCTGCCCACTGTGTCAGCGGACATTAAATACTGAAGTCAATTGGGTCCGAATAGACTCATACGGTATTTATCATATCAGTTCTCATCAGCAGCTGTAGTTTTGCTATTCTGTAGGATTAAAAAAAAAGTATGTATTATAGTCTTTAAATGGCTTTCTCCCTGTATTGGCTAGATGACTCAGAATGAAGGCTGATATTAAACATTACAGCAAATATATAAGGATGTGGGAGTGAGGTGGGGGGCACTATATATTGTCGTTTTTTCTTTCACCTGCAGGGGGCACCTAAATGCCCAACTCCCCTGAACTCCACCCCCCACTTAATACCCAAGAAATGACTGATCGACTACACCACCCAGTAAGGGATGGGAACTGGGACCCAAATTAGCTAAACTCCAAAGTGCTGCTAAGCACAGGTTCCTTTATACACAGGGATGAGCAACCACCACATCAGATAGACAATCTTTTTAAACAGAAATTAAATTTTTAATAAAAATAAAAACACAATCCCCAACATCTAAACAATGCAGCGCTTACACATGTTCCTGCCTCTGTCGTTTATCTTTGCATCCGTGTAAAACCTTGGAAGTTAAAAGCTTCACATGCTTTACTCATTCAGCTCGATACTGAATCCACCAAGGGTACTCCATATGAGCCCGTCTCAAGGGGCGGCTTCCCACGCTGCTCCATGAGCTCCTAAAACGACACACACACGGTGCCAGACAGGGTTCTCCTCTCTAATCAACTTGAATAAGCACAAGTAGTTAAGATCAGAGTCTAAATCAACCCAGTTAAAGACAGCATTGAAGGTACTCACATCTTGAACAGCATGAAGTCAATTGGACACACCAGTCAGATGATTCTTCTCACTTGCTGCGCCTTTCTCCTTCACGCTGGTCATACCTTCCATCCTGGGTCCTATCAATTTAAGGAAATGCACACACTGCACGTATATGGCGTAAAACAATCTCCTCCAGCTGTCTGCGCTCCTTTGGTGCAGCCGTAAGCAGCACACGCTTTCAGGGTATCGCACAAAAAATCCCCAAGTTCAAACCAGGGTCCCAACTTCTCCAAATACTGCTGGCTGATCCTTTAAAGTAGAAGTCCTATTTCCCAATTAGTCCCAATGCGGAACACATGACACGGGCTAAATTAAATCCCAAAGTGATAGTGGTGAAAGTCACTCCAAAAAAAGAATACAAGAAACACAAACCCCATAAACTAGTGATAGAACTAAAAAAACACATTTTAAATAATCCCCTCCTTACCATCCAATAATATAGTGACAAAAATTGCAAAACATATTTAAATAATCATCCACACAATGTGATACAAAAAAACTCCAAAAAAGAAAAATACCACACAAATCTCTCACATCTCCCCCGGGTCACAAATAGACTAGATAACAAATTGTTTGCATTACTAAACTTCCTTATTGTCTTTAGTTGATTTCAACTTAATTTTTCTTTTGATTTAGTGGTTTATAGTACCACGTAAGCGCTCAAGAGACCTGTTTTCAGGTCCAGGCACAGTCGCTCAGTCGCTCAGTTCACAGCCTGCTTGTTTTCCTTTTAATTCTTGTGTTGCCTTGCATTTTTTATAAATTGGAGACTCTAAAATGGCTTATGTGTGGACAAAATTGAGCTCAATGCATGTACCCTGTGATTGACTGGTGCCTTATTCAGGTTGGACTTGGTCTTGTGCCACCTTGCTTTTGGCATACAGTCATAACCCTAACAGATCTGAAAAAAAAACAGAAAATAGATGGACGGATGGATATTCTATTACTATGGTAGGAGAAATGTCTTCTAAATAAAGTCTTGAAAGGGAATTTGTACCAAGAGCACAGAAGTTAATATACTTTGCAGACATCTCCAAAATAATGTCCTCAGGCACTACTATTATTACTAGCCTTGTGAAAAGCATCTTTACTCAAGTTATACTCTCCAGCACCTTAATAGAATCCCAATCTGCATTTCTTTTTCGTATTAAACTGCAGGCGCATAGCGTTGCATTTTTCAGACTCCCTATAGTTTTTTTTTCTCTCATTTATTTTCTGAGCAAGTCAGCTCACGAATAATTGAATTTACAATTTGAAATATCCCAAACTGGAAAACATTCAAACTATCCCTTGAGAGAGAAAGAATTTAATTTTGCTTAATACTTACACAAAAATCCTTCACTTCAACACATATATACAAATTGTCTTGGGATGACTAAATCTGCATCTACTAAGCAATGCAAGGGGATACTAAGTCAACCATTTTTTCTCCACATTGCATAATGAATTTGAATGTTTAATATTTTCTATGAAGATGAACTCTAGTCAGAATACACGTGTGGCAACAGCAACAACATTGGAGTTCTACCCGTTTATCAGGGTCCTATTAACTTTCATTTAACTTGTAAAGATATGTATAATTCATGTAACATTAACAAAGAGATAGATAGATAGATAGATAGATAGATAGATAGATAGATAGATAGATAGATAGATAGATAGATAGATAGATAGATAGATAGATAGATAGATAGATAGATAGATAGATAGATAGATAGATAGATAGATAGATAGATAGATAGATAGATAGATAGATAGATATTTTATTAATCCCAAGGGGAAATTCACATACTCCAGCAGCAGCATACTGATGAAAAACAATATTAAACAGTGATAAAAATGCAGGTAAAACAGACAATAACTTTGTATAATGTTGACGTTTATCCAACCCCCCGGGTGGAAATGAAGAGTCGCATAGTGTGTGGGAGGAACGATCTCGCTGAAGCTGCTCCTCTGTCTGGAGATGATACTGTTTAGTGGATTCTCCATGATTGACAGGAGCCTGCTCAGCGCCCATCGCTCTGCCACGAATGTCAAAATGTCCAGCTCCGTGCCTACAATGGAGCATGCCTTCCTCACCAGTTTGTCCAGGCATGAGGCGACCCTCTTCTTTATACTGCCTCCCCAGCACACCACTGCGTAGAAGAGGGCATTCGCAACAACCGTCTGAAAGAACATCTGCTGCATCTTATTGCAGATGTTGAAGGATGCCAGCCTTCTAAGGAAGTATAGTCGGCTCTGTCCTTTCTTGCACAGAGCATCAGTATTGGCAGTCCAGTCCAATTTATCATCCAGCTGCACTCCCAGGTAATTATAGGTCTGCACCCTCTGCACACAGTCACCTCTGATGATCACGGGGTCCAGGAGGGGCCTGGGCCTCCTAAAATTCACAACCAGCTCCTTGGTTTTGCTGGTGTTCAGGTGTATGTGGTTTGAGTCGCACCATTTAACAAAGCCCTTGATTAGGTCCCTATACTCCTCCTCCTGCCCACTCCTGATGCAGCCCACGATAGCAGTGTCGTCAACGAACTTCTGCACGTGGCAGGACTCCGAGTTGTATTGGAAGTCCGATGTATATAGGCTGAACAGGACTGGAGAAAGTACAGTCCCCTGCGGCGGTCCTGTGTTGCTGACCACAATGTCAGACCTGCAGTTCCTGAGATGCACATACTGAGGTCTGTCTGTAAGACAGTCCACAATCCATGTCACCAGATATGAATCTACGCCCATCTCTGTCAGCTTGTCCCGAAGGAGCAGAGGTTGGATGGTGTTGAAGGCGCTAGAGAAGTCCAGAAACATAATTCTTAGAGCACCACTGCCTCTGTCCAAGTGGGAGAGTGATCGGTGTAACATATAGATGATGGTATCCTCCGATTAGGAATTAGGAGTACCAAAGCACATAAGTCCCAAAAAAGTTTCAAAAAGCACTTCCAGTAATAACCACTAAGGAGGGAAACACTGTCAAAATCTTCAGCTAGGCATAAAAAGGGCTTTGAAGGCTCTTTATACAATAAAAAGATTATTTTCACAAAATGCTCTTAAACAAATAAAAGCTCCATCAAGCACATTAGGCAACATGGAATTAATTACCTATAAACACAAGGAGCCCCAAAACATTATTTAGAAACAGATTTAAAAAACAGAGGAAGAAGGTTCAAAAATTCCAAAAAGCACAGTAAAAATACAAGAACTCACCAAAATTCCCAGAGTGCATTCACAATGAAATGAACTGCGCGGAACTGTGCAAGAACCTCCAAATAAATAGGGCAGAGGGCAGTTTCTGACGGTGAATGGCAGGTGGTCCCACCTCTTTGGGAACCACCCACAAAACACATGAAACATAGCTGAGGCGGCATAAAGATCAAATAATAAAAATAATGCACATACTCAAAGAAGCAACATTAACACAAATAAATGGGAAAAAAATAAACAAAAACGACATGAAACAAGACATTGAACCCTAGCCAGAGGAGAAACCCTGGCTGAAACATGCCACCCCAGACTCCAAGTAAAAAATAAAAGAGAACAAAATGACAAAAAACAATTCACAGATGAATGCATGATGATAGGGAAGAAACGAGACCTAGCAACCTCTCTGCGCCAAACAAAACAGACATATCCCCGTCTCCTGGGTATAATGGCAGCCCTCTTGCGCATTCTTTCCTCTCCTTTCTTCTCCATGGTCTTTCAGCCTTCAACCAATCACAAGCTTAAAATAAAACTTTAGTTCTAATCATTTAAACCACTCTGTTTATTTCATTTGTTCATCTTTTTAGATAGGATAGGGGTGTCATGGAGAGCACTGTTGTTTCATTGTTTATGTGTTTGGTTAATCAG
The DNA here is from genome assembly GCF_900747795.2 of Erpetoichthys calabaricus. Taxonomy (NCBI): domain Eukaryota; kingdom Metazoa; phylum Chordata; class Cladistia; order Polypteriformes; family Polypteridae; genus Erpetoichthys; species Erpetoichthys calabaricus. The sequence continues at coordinate 10,504,996 of NC_041404.2, read as the reverse complement.
TAACTCTAAATTAACTGTGTGTGTGTGTGTATGTGTGTGCTCTGCGATAGACTGCTTCCCCGTCCCAGGTTAATTTCTGTCTTAAACTTTGTGTTTCCAATGATTGGCTCCACAACTTTATATTTAAATTAAGTAGTTTTGAAAACTGAAGGATGACTGGATTGCTAAAGTTTTAAGTTTACTTTTGAGGCATATTTTGTTAAGCACGGGAGAATCTCCAATAAAACATTCTAGTGCTTCAATAAAAGTGATGCAGTCGATATAAATTAACAAGAGCTAAAGGCATGTTGCCAGTTAGGACTGAGTGAGCTGAGCTGAATGAGCTGTCTTTTCAAAATGGTCCACTGCAGAAGGAGCAAGAGTTGTGGAACAGAGTACATTAACCAGGAAGGTACCGAGTCAAAGGAGCAGTAGCTGTATTCAGCCAATCAGGTACTGAAGGGTGTGGCTCCACCTTCTGGCTCTACTGGTTGCAAGAGTCAAACAAAGCCCTTCAGAATTAGCCTACAATTCAGAGGTCCCAGATGGGCCACAGAGAAAGGGCTCTGACGCCTAGTTAGCTGCATGTGTGTTTGCTTTCTGTAATAATTATGATTTTAAGTGTGTACTGTAAGCTTCTGCTCTGTTTTGCTGGCAGGAAGGCTATTGTTTTTATGCAACATGCCCGGCTGATTGTAGATGTATAAGGCATGTTAAAGACATTCACTATATTATAGTGATATTTCATTTTTTACACAGCTTCTGCACTATTCCATACCCTGCTATTAATTAACCACAAACATACATACTTTTTTAAAGAAAGAAGTCTAATTTTACAGTACATGGTACAAATGCATCTCTTTTAAAGACACCTATTTGGTATAGTGTTTTGATTAATTAATAATTTAACAAAAATAGAGAAAAATAAAGTTGCTTTCAATGATTATTCCCTAATGGTAGTTAAGGATGTGGGTGTCAATGATAAAATAAGCAGTTCTTGGTGGCCTTGTTCCCTCTAGGTAATTAACTGTTTCCTTGTCACTCTGACGGATGCACCAGCCCTCCTCCTTTTTCTTCTGTTCCCCAAGGCTCATAAATAACCTCTGGCTTTGTTACTGCTTGTTTCCATTTTGCACTAATAAATACAATTTCCTCCCATGCTTCTTCTAGGCCTGCAAATATTATTAATCAGGGAATAAAGCACAGACTCCTATTACATTTTCTCTGCTTTTGTGCGTTACAAGAAACTAAAAAATGTTACAAAAACAACATTTTGAATTTCAGGTATGAAGCAATGAAAAATGATAGTAATAATTTCATCAAGATTATTCTTGCAAATTTCAAATTCCCTTTTCAGAATGTTCTTCTTTACCAAATAACACAATTACTTCTTAATGGTTTCATTCAAGTGTTCTTATTGCAATATTTTATTGAACACATATATCACATTTTAAGTCCCTTGTGTTCAAGCTGTATAATTAGGGTAACAATCCTTGTAAAGCACCATGAAATATTGAAAACAAGAGTAATTTTTCCAGAATTTTCCTTTGCTAGTCCTTTTAATACGATTCTGAAATGAGCACACACTGTTTGGGAACAGTCAAAATCTACTGTAGAAAAGCTCAGGTTGGCAAATGAAATGTTCTTAGCATGTTCTAAAAAAAGTTACCTGTGATCAATTTTTTAATTATGACATTAATCATAATGGTATCTGGGAGGTCAAGCAACATTGAGATTGTATGACACAAGCACACCCAAGAATAAAAGCGCAGCAGCACAATTTCTTTGTAAGGGGTGCTTTTATGGTGTGCTTCCTTGTGATTGGAACATTAAATCATCAACTTCCATTGTGGAACATGTAGGACAAAAAAGCTAAGCGACATCCAAGTAAAATATATAGAAGCATTCAATGTTCATTTCTGCCCTATTTGATTGCTTCAAGAAGTGTACTTAATGACATGTTACAGTGTGTGTTAAATGAAACCAGTATAAGATTTCATCACTTCATGAAAAAACAGCTGTATCCTGACAACAACAACATTTATTTATATAGCACATTTTCATACAAGAGTGTAGTTCAAAGTGCTTTACAAGATGACAAAAGACAGTTAGAAGACAAAAAAAATTACGATTAGGCAATATGTATTAAAGAATGAATAACAACAAAACAAGGTAAAGTCAGATGGCTGGAAGAAAGTGTTTAATTTTGAAATTCTCAGTATATTTGAGTTTTCTCCAGTTTCCCTCTGGCGTACCGAAAGTGAGCCAGTGTGTGTGAGAATGGAGGAATGTGAATGTGCTCCGTGACAAACTTGTAGCCAACCCAGCAACACAAAAAGATCACTGCTGGAATTAGGTAAACAATGTACACTACTATAGAGTTTAACTTTACTGGAAAATAAAACATAAAAGCATGACTAGCTAATATGGAGGAATATTTTGGACAAAATAAAATAAATACTATATATGCTCACATATAAACATAAAAATCGATCATAAAATCAGACCCTGATTTATACGCCCGTTCAAAAATGCAACACTTAATTTTTTTTTTTCTTCTTGCTTCACTCCAATCTCGCACCAGTTTCTCAGACGCATCGAATTTTGTTGCAGCAGTACAGTTACCAATTTCTTTCGCTACTTCAACGACGTTTAATTTAAAACCAGCTTCATATTTTCTTCTGATCGAACGCTCCATCGTAGATAAGCAATGCTCTTGCGATAAAGGTGTATGAGGGTGTGAGATACAAAAAACAAAAATCAGTGCAAACGTCGCTTAGGAATAGTTCGGGCACAATAAGAGAGAGAGAGAGAGAGAGCGAGAGGTTAGGAGCACGTACTGATACAGCGCATTGCCACACCCACATAGAAAAAAAAAGGCAGTGTGCTCCGTGGTTACTCTCTCAGGTCGGCGTTAGCATATCATAATCCCTTGTACCAATAGTGTGAGTTTTCTGTATTCGACTTATACGACTGACATTATAAAATGCCAGAAATTATACTGTAAAATCAAATCCCGACTTATTCGCGGAATAACTTATCTGTGAGTATATGCGGTAAATAAATGCGTGAATAAATAAAAGTAATAATTATAAGAACGCTTTACATTTATATAGTGCTTTTCTCACTACTCAAGGCACTCTCCACACTGGGAGGACCCAAGAAGCAAACCCACAATCTCCTTACTGCACAGCAGCAGCATTACCACTGCACCAACTGCCTGAGTACAGTGAAACATGAGCATAAATAAATGTGTCACAAATATTGTTTTTGTTGCTTATTTATTTCATTTTGTCTGTAATATTTCTCCAAATGCATCATGAAATACAGTTTGACTTTCACTCGTCAAAGTTGAGAGGGTGGGCTCTACCACATTCTGTCTTTTGATTGGTGAATCACCTTCTGTAGATTGCTCAATACTAATTCAATGTCTGTGTGTGACATGGACGTAAATGAGATAGCTTAAGAATTTGTTAGAAAATGTTTACTATTGCCAATGAAATGAATTCTGCCAAAGTTTGTACATATTTCAGAGATTTTTAAAAAAAATTACAATGTGGGCGGCCCTTTGAGATTATGATATTGATGAAAATATTTTTGAAAACATCAAAGAACTAGTGCAATGGTCTAGGATAACTGCCAGGTCAGGTGATGAAGTTACCTACCCTGGACGCTCATCCTTTCACATTCCAGCTGAGTCAATAGAACACTTTCTTTTATGCAGTTTAAAAGTACAACAGATTGCAGATCTATATGGTGTACCAGAGAAGACGATCACAAGGTGAATGAACCAGTGTGAGATACAGTTAGCTGCCCAGCTGTATTACTTTAGACACTTTAAAACAGAAAGCCCAAATCAATGCCAACTGGGATCCTAAACATGATCAACTCTTCAGCATAGCATATGCATGAGAGTGTGTTCCGTATCTAAAATGTATTAACTTAGTCAGAAAGAATTTATGCCAAGAACATAATGAACTGATAATTTATGAATTTTTTACTTCATGTCCATCATAGAATAATATTGTCATGATTTCCCTGGTTTATGAAACTCAAAAAAAAACAAGCTTTACCCAAATAGGCATTAAGACTGAAGATAAGGTCTATAAACATAAAGCATACTTTGCATTAAAACTCTTAAGCCAGCTTGAACAATAAAAAGGCAAGCTTATAAAACCTGAAAAATTAGGAGGATGCCAAAAAATCCCTTGCACATTATCAAAAAATATGTTAGTTTTTAAAGATTAATGAAGCAAAATTGCCAAAGCAAAACAATAACTACATGGGATCACAAAGGTCGGCCAAATGGCAAACCTAAAAATAAACAAATCCAATCCATGATTCAGCAAATCTTAATAAGAATGGCACTGGAGAGTGACAACATGTTAATTAGCACATGTAAGTAAGAATTTCTCTGTACATGTGACAAAATGACTCTATAAACCTTCAAGCCTCTCTAGCGTCACCCAGCCTGCTGCTTCTCAGGTATCTAGCTTTTTCCAGCCCACTGCCACTTAAGCATCTAGCTCTACTCAGCTTGTCTGACACTGAAGCGTATACATCAGCATTACTAATAACTCTTCTCTTCTCATTATTTATCTGCAAATTATGTTGTAGACATTTATGACAAATATTTTCTGAGGATTTTCAGGAATGGAGGAAAAAAGTTTCCTTTATAATGCTGATGGTTGTACCTCATCAACAGTGTCAGAGGACACTGCCTCCTTAGGTTTAACAAGTATAGTGAAAAGGTTGTGACATGAACAAAGAGAAATGACATAAACATAAGGTTTAAAATGAATAAATGAAACAAAAGTTACAAATAAATACACAAAAAGAAAAAGAAATGTACAAAGCACTGCTTCAAGTACAAGAAACAGACAAAAAAGCACATCTGTACCATGGATTAAACCCTAGTTAATTCCTAACACACACTATAAACCAACACTTTTTTCAGATATTTACCTCCTAATTTATAAACACAAATGGACTATTAAATTTTTATTTATTTATTTATTTTAGTTTTGTGTGCAGCAGAGAGCTTTATTGTTCCTTTGCAGTTTTCTGCGTGATTAAGTGTGACACTGAAAACCATTTCTGTGGTGTAACATCCTACACTTTAATAGATTAACAGCCAAGAGTTTACAGCGCTGCTTTCGTTATATAGCAACATTATAGAACATGCTGTGCAGCAGGAGGTTGGCTAAATTTCATGTTTGTCAATTTTTTTTTCCACTTTGAGGAGGAAGAAAATAAAAAACAGGTCAGGGTAACTATTTTTTTTCTTTTAGCTATTATATTTATTATTAAATAAAAGCAAAGCATATTTTGTGTATTAGTATAAGATGTGCTTTTCAGTGCGCATTTTTTAAGCCGATGGAGGAAACAAAGTGTTTTGCAGTATTTTGCAGTTATGGCTACACATATTACATTTTCTGCAAGGTTATTTGACTAAGGACACATTTGTTTGGCCCATTTTTTGAGGGTATAGATCAGTATGCTACTCTGCCATTAACTGTTAACTATAGGTATACAGTAGTGGGTTGAAGACTGACTATTTATTGATCTACTTGCTACTGGTAGATCAATGCACCCTCTGCAATGTGAAGCTTAGCCAAAAGCAAAAACAAAGAAAAAAAAAGAAGTAGAAGCAGCTGCCAGTGTAATCATGCAACTAGTCCTATGTCATTTTTTGTTTATTTGTTTTTATTGCCAAACTGCATTCTGTGACAACTGGAGGTTTCAGCTCTAAATAAATGTCAAACTACTGCATAAAGAGTTTGCCACTTAGAGCTCTAAATGTACTTGAAACGTAATTTGCAATTGACATTAGATAACCTGACACCTTTCTCGAAGTCCTGGCAGCTTCAGCAGAAGCAACCAATGCCAATGTTTCTTTTCAGATGTTCTGTAATAAGATAAATTAAAGGCAGTAACTCGTATTTCAGCCATCTGGTATTCAGTGTATCAGTATCCTCAGAAACCACATATTTAGTTTGTTATAATAAAGCTAGAAGAAGATAAAAATGTATACTTTTAAAAATTATTCATCACCTTTAATTTTATGTTTAATTTTAACACAACATGACAATGCTAGTCTGATATAATCCAGATTTTAATATTTCATAAACCTATAATATTTAAGCACATGTGTTTTGAACCATATGATTGTTATAGTAATAATAAACATGAATTTTAAAACTAAAAAGTAAAGGAATGAAAGAGCTCGTTAGTGAGCACTCCTTTTAAAATTCGGCACCTTAACAGATTACTGGTGGCACTAATTATATTTTAAAGTCACACACTAATTTCACATAATAATAAAAAGTAGTACATTACGAATATCCATTGCCATTTTGAACATAATCCATTCAAAGTTTTCTTTTTGTTAAGTTTAATGTTGGCGAGAGACAATGAAAAGAAATTACTTTTAGACACAAGAATTTACTATTGGACACACAGGTCTATGACTCTGACACTGATATTTAAAGATATTAAAGACTTTTTCTATAGATGTAGATATTATAACTAACCAAATGTAAACCAACAGGAGAATCTGATCTGATCTTATGTAAAACAATGTTATTGTATGCAGCTAATTAGTGTTTGAAAAGTACAAGCTGGGAGAAATTACAGTTTAAGATTCCCAAAGTTACTGAAAAATTCCCTGACTTTAACTCAGGTGTACTATAATGAAATAGAGATAAAATTGTGCAAAATTACAGATTCCTATTATCTAACAGTTTTCCCTTTAACTTGAAATTATTTTCATGTATTTTTTTATATGAATAATGTCATATTGCATTAAAAGTTTACCAGTGTAAGTAATGAAAACAACAGTTGTTGGTACACAGTGAAAGTTTAACAACAGCATGCAACTTTTACCACTAACACAGATTTCTAATAATTATTGCTTCAAATGTATTGTATTAAATAACTGATGGGACTGTTAGCTGTCATTCAATGTTAATTTGACCACATAATGCAACAAGTTTTTCAGCAACATCGATATTATATCAAATAAATGTCAACAAATACAGAAACAGTTTTACATGGTGCGAAAAAAACAACTGTTTTTTAGTATTAGTCTTCTATATCGTGACTGGGATGAGATTCCAGAGGAAATCCTAATATAAGCAACAAATAATACACAAAATCTTAAAGGAGAAATCAACACAATACTTTTATTTGAAATTTCAAAAATGAAAATGAGAAGGAGTGTTAACACACAAAGTGACATCACAGTTTTTAGTTTAAAAAGAGCTATAATTGATTTTAATAATTTTCTAAAGAGTACGCGCTTCTTGCGTTCTGGCCATATTTTTAAACATTTGCATAAAAATAGATAAGTAAGTTGGTGCTAACTCAGTTTCAGCTCTGTCAGAAGAAAATGGATTTTCCTCTGCTTTAAAATTCAGGAAATAGTCAACTTAAACTACCCTGTAGGTATCAGGAAACTGCTATAACTTGGTGAAAAACTGCATGAAAAAGTAAATGTTCTTTTAATAACAGATCAGGAGATGAATATACTGCCTAGGATAGAACTTGGCAGAATTAAACCAGGACTAGGACATGGAACAAAGAAAATCATAGTTAACCTCCTTGGCATTGATCCTGAATTTTATGTAAAAATGGTTAAGCCTGAGTCTTTCTTGGATTAAGCTGTTTTGTTGAACATTTTTCTCTTCTTCTTCCTCCTCTTAATCTTTTTCCACTTCTAATTTGGGGTCGATGTGCTTGATTAACTTTCTCCAAACAGCTTGGTCCTGCGCCTCCTTGCCAGTCAAGCTCTTTTCCTTCAGATCTTCTTTTACTTCATCCATCCACCTCCAGCTTTGTCCTCTCTTGCTTTCTCTTCTGTACTTCCATTTACATCAGTCTGTTACCCACATATTCATTGTCTCTCTTCCTCACATGTCCATAACACTTCAACCTACTTTCCTGTACTTTCTCTCCCACTTTTGTTGTACCTCCGATTGTGTTATTTGTTACTCTGTCCTTTTTTGGTAACTCCAAACATCCATCTTAACATTCTCATTTCTGTCACATCTAATGTCTTCTCCTGTGCTCCCTTTACTGCCCATGTCTCAGCTCCATACATCATTGTAAGTCTTACCACTGTCTTAAAAGCCTTACCGTTTAACCTTTTAATTCTTGTTTGCACATGGAGGCTCACTAACCAGAAAATGAACTGATAGACTGGTGGTTGTTCAAAGGCACTGTTATTTCCAACACAGCTGACTTTGATAATGGAGAAACAGAAATCACGAAGCTGGCTGAAAGATACCGTCATTTCCTTCCCCAGTCAACTGAGAAAAATGAGCTGTCAAAGAAAGTGATAATGCAGTATCACAATTTTCGATTTGTCATGTCTGAAAAACTCAAAATCGGGCTGCTTAGGACATTTGGCAATATAGTTCAATATGTACTCAAAGAAGAAGAATTTGCAATGCTGGCTTGCCTTGCAGATACTGTATCTGTGCAACGTTACAAGCGTCAAGTGCCGATTGTGAACGCGGTTTCAGTTTCCTGTATGCCATCAGGACAAAATCTCATAACTGCCTCAAGGCAGAACATTTGGACATGCTGATGCGCATAAAGTCGTATCAAAACTCTGAATGAACAGTCAATTCGGATCATGTTTATCAGCGTTGGTGTGTTGCACAAGGACAGGCATCAAAAACTGTAACAATATAAGTTGTAACTTGTTAACTATCCATATTTGAAATTTTGGTTTCAATTAATCTAACCACATATAGCAGTGTGTATGTGTGTGTGAAAAATATTACATTTTCAGTGTTTCTCACTGTTAAAAATTACAATTTAAAATGACATAAATGGAAAGCACAGCACCATGTATAAATAAAAATCAGTTTCTTAACTTGCACAGCTCCCTTGTGCTACTGCTCAGGCACATAGGTGTTACGCCCACATGATGAAAAAATTAGAGGGAATGTTGGTTGCAGGACATGTGTGGTACACTTGGCTTTTAAGACATTCCCACAGAAAAAAATCACAAAATGAGATCTGGGGATCTCTGAGGCCATGGAATGTCACTGCTGTGTGAAATGACGTGCCTTCCAAACAAACGTCGAATAGCTTCCATTGATTGTCGGGCAATATGCAAAATAGCTCTACCTGGTAACTTCTTTTTTAAGGCTGAACCTGTTTCTTCAATATTACACACCCATGTTGTAATCACATGAGCAGACGGGACATGAGCATGATGTCTTAACTGGTAATGACGCCGAAATTCCCTTTGCGCATCAGTCACACTATCACCATTCTTAAAAAACGGCTTTCACAACGAATGCTTGTTGGACACCACTCCATTGCTCCATTACAACTAATGGCAAGGGGTTCTAAATGAGGTTGCATTGGTCCAAATAACTGCCAAGCCCTAGGGCCGCCAACAACTAGTTCCAAAATTTCCCATTTCACTGTGCCACCCTGTACTAAGGAGGTTACAAGGAGAGAGAGAGAAAGAAAAAACAAAACAAATAACTAAGCCAAAGCAGAATCAGGAATCAAGGTCAGAAAAACATACAAAAGTCTTTGCGCCAAAAACATTTTAAACCACTCCTAGGAACCATGAAGATATTTTGAAATTTTCTACAACCTATTTGAATACACTTTTTAAATCTTGTGCTAGTGATGTCATTCAATACAACTTCTGGGACTGTGCCCCTTAGGAGTAGCTCAGTGTTTGATTGCACCACTGCCACAAAAGATGTGAAATAAAAGAAGACCTTAGACCAACAAATTAATAAAATAATTAAATTCTGCACATGTCCACAAAAATATACCACCATCGAAGAAAAAATGTATATGTTTGACCAACACAAAGAAAAAATGTAAAAGAGTTCCAAATCATTACCAACTTTTTACATAATATTCTAGATAACAAATTTGTTGTTCTTTTGTCACCAATACTGATATCTCTATAGCTACCATGGCAGCAGTCTCTTTTTTATTCTGTAACTCTCCTACAGTAATTAACAGTTGTTGGGCTACCTGTTATAATTCTGAAACCTGTATTCATGATGCCTCAGTCACCATGAAACTATATAGGCCCTTTGTCTTTAAGGCTTGAACCTGTAACATGTCATATATTTTATTCTACACTTGATATGCTGGAAAAACTCTAAATATTTTTATACATGTTTTACATGCAAGAGATAAGAGCATGTAATTTGTACAAAATTAAATTTGTATCAGCCCTAGTCAAAATGGAACTTTTCAGAAAAACAACCAGAATAATAAAGAAAAGCATGAAGTCTAGCCAAAGGATAAGCTAAAGCACAATTTTTCTGGAAACGACAAGTTTGTATATCTCAATATGGCCATTGGCATAAATTAATGAAATCGCTGCCAGTTTTTAGGCATGTACAGGCCATATGGGGACAAAAATGATGCCATTTGGCACACTGCAATGATCTGTGTGACCTACATGACAAAAATGCAAAAAAAACAGACAATTAGTCTGTATGCACAATGTACATACATTCACATATACTGTACATATAGTGACTGAAGTGGGGCACTCATTCAACCAATCCTACAGACTAGATTTTCCCTTCTAAAAATAATATAAAAAAGTGTCTTAAGTTTTATCAAAGTTCTGTTATAAAGACAGTACAGGGTTCCTTTTTTAGCTTATCTGGACTTACAGTATGTTCATGTTAACTGCAGGTCTTTCAGATATACAGTACATTGTTTGGGAAAAGGCAAGGAGACAACCTAACTATATATCACCTCATGCAGCTCTTCAAGACATATAGTAGGATTAGTTATGGTCCAGCTCATCTTGTCATGGAGCAAGCAATGCTTTGGAAACGTTTGCCCTTAATTTAATAACTTTGGATGCTTGAAGATGGTGCGACAGTCCAGGTCGGCTCCATGATCCCTGGTAGCTTCTGGGAGCCTCTTGAACCCAGAACTGCCAATAGTCATAAACCGAGATGAGCCGGGCAAATGAGGACACACAGGCAAGGAGTTGGTGCAAAGTGCTTCAAGTGCTTTTACTAAAAACCAAACGAAGTGTTCAAAAGTGCAGTGCAAAAATTATCTTCTAATAAAATCAATGAATAATGTGTGAGATAAAATCCAAATAAATAATCTACAAACAATAACCAGGAAAAAACAGCACAGTCAACAGGTCCTTGATTTTTCTCCTTTCACCTGTGAGCAGCGCAATTTCCTCTCTCCTGTCTCCCTAACTCACTCCATGGTTTGCTGAGCTGATGGAGACATCAGCAGCTGCAGGCATTCTTTTCAACCCCTGTCTTGTCTGCCTCTGTCAGCGTCCACCAGACCTTTTGGAGTCAGCTGTCCTCTCGTCTTCATTCTTGCTCCCCAGGAATCCCACAGATCCCTAAGGAGGATTTCACCATCATGGTACCCACTCCTCCATTAAATCAGCGAGGGATGATCCACCTCTAGAGTGGCAATCGTTCGCTTTTCAGTGGGGCTACCAACCACTCTGATTCCTCACTCTCTTTAGCAGGCTTTCAGGCAACCAACAATGCGCTCACTCATGGTCTTTCCATCTCTTATTAATTATTCTCTCTTTTTTGTTGATTTTCTACTGTGCAGGTTCCTGTTATACTGCCTGATAAGGTTCAGCTGCTATCCTCCTCCTACATCAAGGTGTGAATGAGGCAACTGCTGACCTGCTTTCATTTGCACGTGAATGCATGATGAGCCAAGCACCCCAATCAACACTGGAGTGGTGCATGCACACGCACATGTGTACCCACAACTGTTTGGAGCCTTCATGCTCTGGGACTTGATTATTTACTTAAAAATCCCACTTCGCCACGGACCTCTTATCACATATGGGAAGTGGAATTAGTAACTAATGAAATGTTTCAAATGTGTTAGCTCACATTTCACTAGCGCCGTCTGGTTGAAAGTCTGCACTACTGTCACAAGTTCCTAAATGCATTGCTCAGTATCACAATCCCCACTGTCCTCTGGCTACATTCACACTATAGTGTTTTCACATCGTTTATGAAAGTATCTCTGCCTGCACTAAAATGACTGATGACTCATATAAAATTGCCCTTTGCCTACACTGGGTATGCATGCATTGGTGGAAACAGGAGGTACTATCCCCATTTAAGGGGTGGTTACACCACCAGCCACAGGATTTATTGGAAAACCATAGTGGCTAGTAAATCACTTGCCGTTTGTGCATATACATGCCATTCAAATTTTACAAAATGCAATTTAGATGCATTCAGGTAAGCAATACAATGATCACCATGGAAGGCAACTCCTCTGTGTTCACTATGTTGGAAAATGGCTTTCTTTCCATGAAGGGTGACCAAGCAGGGAAAAAGACATCGGAATGAGCAGAATTCATTCAGGAAATTGCCAGGTAGTAAATACAAATCAGTCAGAGCATTATTAGAGTCTGCATTTTCAAAAGTCTACGTTTTCACCCATCCACACTACATTTTCTGAAGATCATTTTCAAAGGTCTGCACTTTTGGGGGTTAAAAACACTGGAACACAGAGACTAATGTCTGCATTTTTAAACAGAAATGTTAATACTCTGGATGTAGTCTCAGCTGTGAGGGAGATCCTGAGTTTTTTCACATTTATGGCAGCTGCTGTCACTCATTTACCAGAACTAACAATCTCAAATTTAAACTGTCAATTGTCACTTCAGCCAATTCACACTTGCTTTTAAATCACTTATGTAAATCAAAGAGAGAGAAAAAACATGTCAGACATAATTTAACGGTAAAAGGCAAAAAAGTAACATTGGGCTAATGTTAATTATTAATGTTAATGTTAATGTTATGTTAATACACGGTGGTGTCACTCTGGACATGTTAACGTCAAAATCTCCACTTGCTGCAGGAAGGCAGGCTCTATTGTTGGCATGGAGCTGGACAGTTTAACATCTGTGGCAGAGCGAAGGGCGCTCAGCAGGCTCCTATCAATTATGGAGAATCCACTGCATCCACTAAATAATGTCATCTCCAGACAGAAGAGCAGCTTCAGCGACAGACTGCTGTCACTGTCCTGCTCCACAGACAGATTGAGGAGATCGTTCCTCCCCCAAACTATGCGACTCTTTAATTCCACCAGGGGGGGTAAACGTTAATATTTAACATTATACATAGTTATTGTCTGTTTTTTTTTTTTTTTTTTTTTTTCACCTGTATTATTATCATTCTTTAATTTAATATTATTTATTGTATCAGTATGCTGCTGCTGAAGAATGTGAATTTCCCATTGGGATTAATAAAGTATCTATCTATCTATCTATCTATCTATCTATCTATCTATCTATCTATCTATCTATCTATCTATCTATCTATCTATCTATCTATCAAGGAATAGTACAGTGGTTTTATGACTTCCAGAATCTAAGTCATCAAAGCCTGCTAACTCATTTTTAGAAACAGATAGAATTCCAATCAGTAGGACTGAACTCTGCTAACATGGTCAAAGAAAGATCGACCACCTAATCAGCTTTTTATAACGTATTTTATTACAACTTTCATTACATTACTACAGGGAGATTCACTTGAAAGAGGCCCTGAATATTCGGTAATAACTCTCACTAGGACGAAGCAAGCTGAACGAAACAACTTGCAATGTGCTCCTCAGTATATGGAGATTCGAACAAGCCAGAATGCCCCTGCGTCGGAGCGATGAGGTAGGCATTGGAGAGCGGTCGCAATGTTATATCTCCGTTTGCGACTTCTGGGTGCATACCGCCCGTACCCCTTCACTCAGTCACTTAACATCTCATCAGGATGGTGGTGCATAGTATTGAGCAGCGCATCTTCATGGTGAGAACCTTTTGGGTCACCAGTTTAAGTGAGGTCAGAATCAACTGCATGATCGTGAGTTAATGAAAGGTTACTTCCAACAAAATGGAGCAACATGTTGCACATTGGCAAGGAGCATGGCAGAAATGGAGTCCTTCTTTGGCAACAGGGTAATTTCAAAGGGGCTTTGGCCACTGGATCTGACACCACCAGACTTCTTCCTTTGGGGTATGCTCAAAGGAAAAGTGTATCAGAACAAGCCTCACACTATGGAAGAAGGAAACAATCCATGTGAAATTGCTACTATTACCCCTAAGACACTTGCCAATATGTTCAGGAACATGGAGTGCAGCGTTGAAATGTGTCTGGCAGAAAACGGAAATCACTTCCAGCATCGCATGTAATGCAATTGATTACACATACGTCAAGGTATATAGCGTATTTTTTTGGTTCAGATTGCTTCATCCTAACGGGAGTTACAACAGAATGTTTGGGGCTCTTTCGAGTGAATCTCCCTGTACCTTTACTTTTGAAGACTTTCTACTTTTTCACATTTTTGTCCATAGCATCTGATGTCATTTAACAGCTACCACTTGCCTAGTATTGCTGATATGTTCTTACAAATGTACTGTCAATCTGAATTGTTCTTCAAATGTTTTTTAATGCATGTTATACCAACTCTATCCAACTCATTTGTTATTAGTAAACCTACTGATTTCCAATATGAGCATTCCAGTCTCTTCTGCACATTACAGGCACCAATACATAAGCAGCTCTCAAGTGTTAATCTTCACATTCTTAGGCTTTACTAATTTGAACACTTGGATAACACTGTTTTAACAATTTCAACTAGAATACTACACTGACATAACAGAAAAAAATGAAGATCAAGAAATGGAAGAGACTAAAACTGATGTTGTGATTTCTAGACTTACAGCAACAGTTGGAAATTAAGTCAGAGCACACTTAACACAATGGAGCTCAAGGAAGTTAGGAATGGTTAAAATTATATGCAAACAGATGTAACATCCTTGGCAGATTGTAGGCTACAACTACATCTTGCAAGTGATGCTTCTTATAATTAAATAAAGAAAACACAGGGAATTTAAACTGTCAGTAAATTCTGCATACAACTGTATGAATGAACTGAACTAACACAATTACCATTTCCCATTAATGTGTCTTTTACTAATGGTGTTATGACTAGTCCACTTATCCTATGCTCCAAAGAAGAGCATTGAATACTCTGAAAGTATAAGTGACAGAATAATCCATCAAGGATTATATCATGGTCCCATAACAATGTTCTACCATAGTGAACTACAGTAGGTACAAATGATGGCTAGTACTAAAAATATTACATTTTCTCATGCTGTAGTTTATACATTTCAGTGATATTTTAGTGCATACTGATATATGATATTTCACTTACTTAATTTTACCCTGTAGGAGAGTGTGGTGAAATGAGTCAAGGGGAGTGTTAATTGTTTCAATTGATTCATTTACTGAATGATTTTAGCACAGCAAATTTTTGATTTGTGCCAGGGTGCATAGTGCACATGAAAGCATATGCCACCAAAAAGAAATAATTGCTGTGTGACATAGTGATCACAAGACACAAGAATGAACAGAAGAGTTGTGTAGCATTTGCTCCTCAGTTGAGGAGGTATTTGAAAGAGAAAGGACATTGTGGGCAGCACTGCCTTCTATTAAGCTTTATGTAAGGAACAGGTCCAGTGCCTGGTGCAGTGTTTCTGGAAAGTAGCTGTGTTAAAGTTCAAGTCTGTTCATTTATCCCAGGAGAGGAGGATTGAAAACAACAACAACATCTATTTATATAGCACATTTTCATACAAATAATGTAGCTCAAAGTGCTTTACATGATGAAGAAAGAGAAAAAAGACAAAATAAATAAGAAATCAAATTAGGGAACACTAATTAACATAGAATAAAAGTAAGGTCCGATGGCCGGGGAGGACAGAAAAAACAAAAAAATTCCAGACAGCTGGAGAAAAAAATAAAATCTACAGACCGCCCAGCCCCCTCTAGGCATTCTACCTAACATAAATGATCTCACTCAGTCCTCATTGTATTCAGGGTCCTCATGGAAGAATTTGATGATGACGGTCATGGGGACTTCTGGCCTTTAATCCAAGAATGTAGGGACATCATTGTGATTAGGTGGTGGTAGCGCCACCACAGAAAACCAGAAGAAGAACAAAAGAGAAAGTAGGGGTTAGTATGGATTTTACAGCCACCATGAATAATAATGATAATTAATTGAATATACAGAGCATCAGGATTAAACTAAAATGAAGCTATGAGAAAGCCATGTTAAAGTAATGTGTTTTCAGCAGTGTTTTAAAGTGCTCCACTGTATTAGCCTGGCGAATTCCTATTGATAAGCTATTCCAGATTTTAGGTGCATAACAGCAGAAGGCCGCCTCACCACTTCTTTTAAGTTTAGCTCTCTGAATAATAAGCAGACCCTCATTTGAAAATCTACGGTTATGATTTGGAGTGTAAGGTGAAAGACATTCTGAAATATAAGATGGAGCAATATTATTTAAGGCTTTGAAAAACCATCAGCAGTATTTTAAAGTCAATTTTAAATGACACAAAACTGGAGAAATGTGCTCAGATTTTCATTTTCTAGTTACGATTCTAGCTGCTGCATTCTGCACTTGTTGCAACTGATTGATGTATTTTTGGGTAGTCCTGAGAGGAGTGCATTACAGAAATCTAGTTGACTGAAAACAAATTTGTGAACTAATTTCTCAGCATCTTGCAATGTTATAAGAGGTCTAACTTTTGCTATATTTCTTAAGTGAAAAATACTGTCCTAGTAATCTGATTGATATGTGATTTAAAATTCAGGTCAGAGTCAATAATTACCTAAATTCTTTACCTCCGTCTTGACTTTAAATTCTAATGGATCAAGTTTATTTCTAATAACCTTATTATATCCATTTTTGACAATCACTAAAATTTCTGTTTTCTCCTTATTTAGTTTGAGAAAATTACTACTCATCCATTCAGAAACACAAGTAAGACATTGTGTTAGTGAATCAAGAGAGTCGGGGTCATCAGGTGCTAATGATAAATACAGTTGTGTGTCATCAGCATAGCTGTGGTAGCTCATGTTATGCTCCGAGATAATCTTTCCTAACGGAAGCATGTAAATCGAAAAGAGCAGCGGACCCATGATAGAGTCTTCTGGAATACCATATAGAATATCACATGAAGTATAATTACCACATCTAACAAAGAATTTTCTACCTGCCAGGTAGGATTCAAACCAATTTAAGACACTGCCAGAGAGGCCCAGCTGGAATGAGGCACAAAGAGTGAGGGGGATCCAGTACATAGAGGCATCAGTGGCTGTGGGAGCAGTGCTCTGGGGGAGCTTTGGTGACTGACTAGCAGAGGTAGTAGCTCTGGGAACTGTGGTGACTAGATACAAGTGGCAATTCAGGCCTGTGGATAGCAGTGGAGGTGGCAGACTAGAATGCAGTTGGCTATGCTATGAGGGCTCTGGGGAGATGTGCAGAGAAAAGAAACTGGAAATACCTCAAGAAGATTTAAATGCATTTATTTATTTAGTAGAGCACTTCCATCTTCTTCTTCTTCTTCTTTCGGCTGCTCCCGTTAGGGGTTGCCACAGCGGATCATCTTCTTCCATATCTTTTTGCCCTCTGCATCTTGCTCTGTTACACCCATCACCTGCATGTCCTCGCTCACCACATCCATAAACCTTCACTTAGGCCTTCCTCTTTTCCTCTTCCCTGGCAGCTCTATCCTTAGCATCCTTCTCCCCATATACCCAACATGTCTCCTCTGCACATATCCAAACCAATGCAATCTCACCTCTCTGACTTTGTCTTCCAAACGTCCAACTTGAGCTGACCCTCTAATGTACTCATTTCTAATCCTATCCATCCTCGTCACACCCAGTGCAAATCTTAGCATCTTTAACTGCTACCTCCAGCTCTGTCTCCTGCTTTCTGGTCAGTGCCACCGTCTCCAACCCATATAACATACTGGTCTCACTACCGTCCTGTAGACCTTCCCTTTCACTCTTGCTGATACCCGTCTGTCACAAATTACTCCTGACACCCATTCCACCCTGCCTGCACAATCTTTTTCACCTCTCTTCCACAATCCCCATTACTCTGTACTGTTGATCCCAAGTATTTAAACTCATCCACCTTCGCCAACTCTACTCCCTGTATCCTCACCATTCCACTGATCTCCCTCTCATTTACACACATGTATAATAATAATAATAATAATAATTCATTACATTTATATAGCGCTTTTCTCAGTACTCAAAGCGCTATCCACACAGGGAAGAACCAGGAAGCGAACCCACAATCTTCCACAGTCTCCTTACTGCAAAGCAGCAGCACTACCACTGCGCCACCTGTATTCTGTCTTGTTCCTACTGACCTTCATTCCTCTCCCCTCTAGAGCATCTCTCCACCTCTCCAGGGTCTCCTCAACCTGCTCCCTACTATCGCTACAGATCACAATGTCATCAGCAAACATCATAGTCCACGGGGACTCCTGTCTAATCTCGTCTGTCAACCTGTCCATCACCATTGCAAATAAGAAAGGGCTCAGAGCCGATCCCTGATGTAATCCCACCTCCAACTTGAATGCATTCGTCACTCCTACCGCAGACCTCAGCACTGTCACACTTCCCTCGTACATATCCTGTACAACTCTTACGTACTTCTCTGCCACTCCCGACTTCCTCATACAATACCACAGCTCCTCTCGAGGCACCCTGTCATATGCTTTCTCCAGGTCCACAAAGACGCAATGCAACTCCTTCTGGCCTTCTCTAAACTTCTCCATCAACATCCTCACACACACACACACACACACACACACACACACACACACACACACACACACACACCCACACATCAAGCATACATTAGCGACAAATTAGAATTGCCAATGCACCTAACCTGCATGTCTTTGGACTGTGAGAGGAAACCCATGCAGGCACAGGGAGAACATGCAAACTCCACACAGGGAGGACCCAGGAAGCGAACTCGGGTCTCCCAACTGCGAGGCAGCAGCACTACCTACTGCGCCACTATTCCGCCCTTGCTGTGTTTAATAATAATAATAATAATAAAGCCTTTCTAAACACTCAAGGACACCGAACAATAGATAAGAATCACATTATAAACAAAACTAAAAATACAAAGAAATATAAAAAAAGTTAAAATTAGACAGAGCAATTGTAATCAAAGAGAAAAGCAGTCTTAAACAGATGAGTTTTAAGTTTAGATTTGAAAAGTGAAAATTAATCAATATTTCTAAGCTCTGATGGTAATGAGTTCCAGAGCTGGGGAGCAGAGCAAATGAATGCTCTGCTCCCCATAGTGGTAAGACGGGTGAAGGGGACAGTCAAGTGAATGGAGAAAGAGGTTCTAAGAGTGCGGGAGGGAATGGCAACATGGAGGAGGTCAGACAGATATGGAGGGGCAAGGTTGTGGATAGCCTTGAATGTTAAAAGGAGAATTTTGAAGTCAATGCAGAACTTAACCAGAAGCCAGTGAAGCTGCTGCAAGATGGGAGTGATATGATGAATAGAGGGGGTTCTAGTAATAATGCAGACAGCTGAATTCTGAACCAGTTGAAGCTTATAGAGAGATTTGTGAGAAAGACCAAAGAAGAGGCAATTACAATAATCCAGGCGAGAAGTGACAAGGCTATGAACAAGGATAGCAGTGGTGTGGGGAGTGAGGGAAGGGTGAATATGATTAATGTTATGCAGGTGGAAATATGCAGACCGGGAGATATTACTGATGTGGGACTGAAAAGATAGAGTATTTTCAAGGATGACACCCAGGCTGTTGATCTGTGGGGAAGGGGAGACAGAGGAATTATCAATAACAAAGGAAAAATTATCGGTTTTGGATAATGTTGATTTTGTACCAATGAGAACCTCAGTTTTGTCACTGTTTAATTTAAGAACATTAGTTATTTTTACAAGTGCCATTTCTTTACTATGGAGGGGGTGAAAACCAGACTGGAACGTTTCTTACAGATTATTATGAGATAAATGGGAGTGAAATTGAATAGCTACTATTTTTCTGAGAATTTTGGAGATAAAGGGTAGGTTAGAAATAGGACGAAAATTACTGAAATTAGTAGGATCGGCGCTGTTTTTTCAGTATTGGATTTATTGCAGCAGTTTTGAAAGATGAAGGAACAGTTCCAGTGGTGAGAGAGAAGTGGATTATAGCAGAAATAAGGGGAACCAGAGAAGGGAGGCAGGCTTTAACCAGAACTGTGGGAAGGGGATCCAACTGACAAGTGGATAGCTTAGACTTACGGACAAGATCTGAGATTTCTGAGAAAGTAGGAAGTTGGAAGGAGGAAAATGAGTGAGTAGGTGGATGAAATTCAAATGAAGTACTCAAGGAATCCATACCGAGATACTGGTGTATCCTCTGGATTTTTTCATTAAAGAAGGAAATCAGGGAATTACAAAAAGCAGTTGAATAAAGGCGAGATGGTAGAGAATCTGCGGGTTGTGTGATATTATTAAGCAGTGAAAACAGTGACTTGGTGTTACCTTTATTGGAAGAAATTATGTGAGTATAATAGTTAGAATTGGTTTGAGCAATACAGTCCTTGTAATATAGTGTATGGTTTTTATGCATCTCTTTGTGAACAAAGAGTCCAGCTTTTTTATGCAACCGTTCAAGTTGCCGGCCTTTGGCTTTCAAAAGCCAAAGTTCAGGCATGAACCAGGGGGCAGAAAAAGAGAAAGAAATCGATCTAGTTTTTAACAGAGTGAAGGAGTTACAGTAAAAATACCATAGAGTCCAGTGTTAGTGTGAGATCAGTTCTTCAAAAGTGCATAGATTATGAATGTCCATGACAGAATCAATACTAGAGGAAAGAAAATCCAAGTTCATATTCTTAATATTATGGAAAGACATGAGACAGGGAAGCTTAGTAATGGAAAGAATAAGTTTAACATTAAATGAAAGAAGAAAATGATCAGTTATGGGGAGTTCATCTGCTGTACAATCAAGGGGGGGGTAACTCCAGATCAGCAGATCATCCAAAATATGTCCTTTAGAGTGAGTGGGAACATTAATATGCTGCTGGAATCCAAAGCTCTCAAGGCAGGATGTAAAGTCTCTAGTAAGAGGGACATTGATATCATCCATGTGTATATTAAAATCCCCCAACAGTATTATGTTTGGTGAGAATGTAGATAGGTGTGTAAGAAAAGCAGCAAAGTCATTCAAAAAGTCATTATTTGATTTAGGGTGGGCGGTAAACAATTGCCCCGTGACCCTATGTTCGGATTCAGCAGGTTGGAAAATGGATGGATGGATGGGTAAACAATTGCAATGATGGTAGGAATAGGTCCAGTCAGTTGACACACAGTGGATTCAAAAGAATTGAAGGCAGGAACAGACAACACCAGGACTTTCCACTTCTCGCGATAAATTATCGTGAGACCTCCTCCCCGGCCAGAGCCACGGGGTTGACAGATGTAAACAAACCACGGGGGAGTGGATTCATTAAGTTGAGAAAAGTCATGAGGTTCTTGCCATGTCTCAGTTAGACAAAAAAAGTCAAACTTACGATCAGTGAGGAGATCCTGGATGAAATGCCCCTTGCTCGTAAGTGAGCGGATGTTCAATAAACCAAAGCTGACAACAGTGTTGTCACGTTTGGCAGTGGTGTTAGCCTACCAAGCTAGGCTGGCTATGGTCAGTAACTCGGCCGATGTTACATGGAGAGCATTGAGAGTTGGACCATCTGGAATTTATTATTTTCAAGGTGTCAGCCTGGAGACTCCGGTGGGACCCATGATGGATATACCTCCGACGGAGGAGGAATGCAATGTCCAGGTGGAGGTACAGTGCAGTCAGCAGAGGCTCAGACAAGTGGAAACGCAGTCGGAGGAGCTCAGCAGCTAAATACTGGAGCAGGCCCATCGCAGGTTGGATAGCGAGCGACAGGAGAGACCAAACAAACACGAACCAAATAAATATCCTACTCAGTCCACATTGTAGGCAAGGACACAGGCAACTCAGATGTCTGAAGAACAAAACCAGGTAAGTTTCAAAACAAGGTTGGGCAGAAACTAGTCCATACACAGCTGCACTGAAGTGTCAACACAATCACTAGTCGAGCTTGAAATCATCAGTCTAGCTGTAAGTAACTGATAAATAATGCTCGAAGAATATGTCTGCCAAATGAGAACAGTTGCTCAGTCCATTAAATCATAACTAATTGTAAAAAAGTTAAAAAGTTAGCAGCAACCATTTCCACCAGCATTCGCTCAACCAGAAGTTGGTCTACATGCACCTAATCTGTCTGCACTATTTCATGAAGCTAGAACAGTAATAATGAAACAGAGCCTGGCAAGGCAATTCTTGAAGCACAAAGTTGTGATCTGAGTTATGGATCTTGAACTACTTATTTTTGCACTTTTTCTAGCATATATTAAACATTTTTAGCATTATCTGGGTGAGGCTATTTATTGTGCTGTTGTTTTGGATTCTGTAAAATCGTGGCCATGTTGTTTATGGTTGCTATGGTCTTTATTAGTCAAGTGACACAGAAGCCACATGACATATTGAGTCATCACCTCCTGCCTACTTAAGATGGTGGCACTCAGTTTCTGACATCAAATTGTTAGATTAAAAAAAAAAACCTTTCAGAGTGTTCTTGAAGTGTTAATTAAGAGAAAAGAAACCCAAGTTAGTGTTGAGATTTTCTCTTTTTAAATGTCAAAATTCAATTCCTTGGGCCAACAAATGCTATATACAATCTTTATCACAGAAAACCTAGGAAAATTCAATAAAAACAGCATTTACACTAATATACTTTTTCTGTCCTGTTTTTAGATCCTTACCCTTCTCCACTAGATTTCTTAGTCACTCCTATCCATCGCTCCTTCTAGCAATCTTAATTTTAACACCTAAAATTTAAAAAGATAGAATTTTCATGACAAAATGAGAAGCATGAAATACTCCAGGATAATCATAACTTTGTGATGAAATAAATGGTCAGGAAATTAATTGATGGGTTACTTACAGTACCTCCAATATCTAAACTGCATGGTGGAGAGACCATAAAATGGCTACTAGAATTTGAGGGTACAAAACCTTTTCAGGGCACTAAAGTGCAATTCTGCTTTTTAACTTATAGGAAAGACATTGCTGTTCATGAAATGGATAAGAATCAGAGTAGCAAGGGAAATGCATAACCTCTATTGGGGCTACTAGAGAAGTGGAAAAATTGTGTAAAGTGTTTTTTTTCTTTTGGAGACCTAAGATCAATACCAGGAGTGCAGAGATGAATCTAGGCAATTACAAGTTCACTTAAAAGTAGAAGATGTCTAATCTGTTAAATTTACTTGCAGGATGTATCAAGTATGTTGTGATAAAGGGCCTGCAGAGGAGTAATGATCTTAAGATGAATGCGTGCCACTTTTCTCTAGGCAATTAATGATGAGCTTTTAATTTATTTGCTGTATTTTGCTTGGTGGCTGAACCACATCTATTAATTTGGGACAAAACATGGATAGTTATGGCAAACATTTGCTGTTTAAGCAAAACTGTTTGTTTTTAATGCCTTAATTTTAATCTGTACTGCCCTCCAGCTGCACTCAGATCTCAATCCGGGTGGTTCACCATGTGGTGGGTGCAGCAACACTCCCTCCAGTTATCTGGCTATACCCCAGACCGACAGCATGAACAAAACTTACTGTCTCACTCACAGTTAGAAATAATAATTAAAAAAGCTATTTGAGGTTCAGTTATCAACATCATCTTTATTAACCCACTCACTAATAATCTCAGACCAGCACTGATCAATGATATATAAAAAAGGTGTGCTAATCATACCACAAACATATAACAATTACTTTACAACATAAGTCTCACAAAAAATAAAGCAACAGGATTTACACAAAAAAGATCCCAAATACCAAACCGATTCAACAGATGTAAAGTTTGAAAATAACTGTCCAGATTTATTGTCTCACAGTTCTTAAAATGGACTATATACTGTAACTAGCAAGCCATCACAGATATAAGAACATTCTGTCCCACCAGGAAATAGCAGGATGCTCCAGACCAATACAAAAGAAACAAATCTTCTTCAGAGGAAGTACCTCTAGTGTACATCTGTGCTAAATATACAGCTCTTGGTAGGTGGCTTCTATTTTGTATTTTCAACATTTGTCAGTTTCTCTCTGCTTCTACTGCAGAGATCTCTCTCTCTCTCTGTCCATATTTTACATTTCTGAGTAAAACAAACTTTTAGAATTTGTTCTTTCCATGCCATGTCTATTCTTAAAGGTGGAGATCCCCATTTTCCCAGTAATAGAAATTACAGTGCCAGCCCATTTTATAAGCTATACATTAAGGAGCATAATATCTAATAATACGTGTGGCACTCATTGTAAACAGATATACAAGCTTTCTGAGATATTGTCAGGTTTGCCAACTTGTTGAGTGCACTTTGTATTTTTTTATTTATATCATTTATTTTCCATTTTTATTTTGTTTGATTGGTAATCTTATATTATTCCAGGGATAGTTTCTACAGAATGGCAGTCATGGTCACCTAAGTCAGCTTGCTATGATCGTGAGGGCTTGGTGATGATTTTCCTCCCATTGTAAAAGCAGATCTGAATAAAAGTAAGTTCATCAGCTTGTCTGATTGTTTTGGAAATCAACTCTTGGCATTTTTCTTTTTTCTTAGTAGTTTTTGTTTTTGGGTGAGTACTGAAATTAACTACGACCCTGGTAACCAAAGCCCAGTGCGCAGATCACAATTATTGTCAAAAACAATATTGTCTATTATAAAAGAAAATCTTGAGACAAGACTATTGCCAAGAGATTTTTTCAAGTCCCACCCTCCTCTCAACCATTTTTCAACCATGCCCACGGTCCTCTCACTTCTCACCTCTCATTTGTGTGAATGCTTTTGTCAGACACAGTTACTGCACTCTCTGCTCTTATAAATTTTTATGTTTTCCTCACTTTAAGTTCCCAATAAAAGAAGAACTATTATGTCCAAATCTTTCTGAAGAATTTCATCCCGAACGGTTATCAACAGAAGAAATGAGTACACAAGAACAACCTACAGGACACGATACCTAGAACCCGGCCATGACATTATAGTAATAGATCCACAAATTGGCGGCACTACAGAAAAACAAAATGGAGTTGTAGCAAGCACTAAACATAATGTTAGGCAGAATTAGGCTTCTTTCAGACATCATAAATTCCTTACGGTTCCGATTGTTTAACCTCCTTAGCTGTAAAAAAAGCACTAAAAGCATTAGTCCTGAGTGTCACTTGGGCAACAGTATAGATGTGTCTCGCGTAAGACGCAAGGATTACTTGGATTGTAAAAGTGCCAACAGTGTTAGTGCCAAGTGTTACAAGAGCAATGGTATAGGCAAGTCTTTTCCTAGCCTCATAATGACATCTTGTAAGAAATGCCACTCAGCAGTGATGACAAGATGATTCTGTCTTTTTTGTACTTTTAATGTTTTGCACATTTTACAGTAGAAAGATGAGATTATGTGTTTCAGGGGTGTCATTTCAGAAAACATACAGGAACTGGACTGTATAAGCACACTTTATTTATTTTTTAACTTAACCTTTCTGTAAAGAATAAAGTTTATATCACCAAATCAAATGACTGTTCAAACTATGTGTACATCCTGTAGCTGCTCTGTAATTAATGACTAGTAGGTAGTTTACAATAGTGGTGACAATGTAGTCATGATCTTACCAATGCAGCGCCATAAACATATACATTTCATTTAGGTTACTGAAATACATTGACAAGCTTAATATAATAGCAACATTCTATGAAATTGAAGTGTAATGATTATCTTTAAACATTTACCCATGATTCCTATTTACTATGCCCTTGTCAATATATGCAAATAGTGCATTGTAACTACCCAATGAATCCACAATTTCAGAGAATTTTTCCACTGAGAGGCAAACAATGGAGAACTTTTTTAGTGTGCCAAGAGTGAATATCATAAATGGTAGTGAACAACAGAGGACAACTTTTAATGCACACCTTAATGTAAGCCCATCTGGTAGATCATTATAGTTTGAATCATAATTCATGAGTTGCAGCCCTGTTGCCATTTTGATCTGATTTTGTGTCCTATATTATGCCAGTTTGAGGATTACTATGATTATTATTATTATAATTGTTCTTCTTCTTTTAATTGTACCCTATGTTTTTGCACGCCAAACCACCAAGTTCGCAACAATGAAAATAAAACTAAAACTATGAACCTGTTGTTAAGAACATGTACAAGAAAATAATCTAAAAATCTAAAATCTGAGCGTCCATAGGTTTATATTGTTTAAGAAAATGGCGCCTCCCAACTTTTGCTGCCCCAGGTGACTGCTTAGTTTCCCTAAATGGTAGAACCAGCCTTGGCTCTCGCTGTGTTGCACCCACTGAAGTGTTAATAATTGAGTCAATGCTGGTTGTGTAGAACTGATGGATGAGCTCTTGTGACCTGTATATAAGTCTTGCATTTAGCTACTTAGTTTTCTGTATCATAGCTTGTTGTCTTTTATTTTGGTCCTGCATTAGTGTATAAATTATGGAAACTCAAAAACATTACCATTCACCTATCTGTCTATTTTATAAATCAGAGAATTCTACTGTAGAGTTTATGTCAGTAGGAGACTATATTGGCAATGCTACTGTCAGGTTAGAGACCGCGCCATTGAATTGCAGGTTCATGCACATACACACCCACCCAGACACACACAAAACTGATTTACTATGTGCAAATCTAGAGTCAATGGGATGTAGAAGGAAATCAGAGTACCAAATAGAAAAAACCATGCAGACAACAAGAACATGCAGACTCCCCACAGACAGTAACCAGGTTGGTATCTCATATAGCTATCAGGAAAAAATGCAGATCAGTAAGTCATCATGAATCCTTCTTATGCTTCTGCACCTTATCATGAAAAAAACTGTGCAAAATGTTTTTCATACAGTATTGTGGTACTTTTCATTTTAAGTGTAAATGCAATACATTACACTCCTTTCAGACAGCTCCTAAAAATATTTACAGTTGATGAAGTCCTTATTTAAACACATCTTCTTAATTTGATACATTCGTTCTTGACCATGTACTAAACTGTTTATAAATAATGTTAGTAATTTATAAAAGCCTGACAGTATGAAGTGACAATCTCAGATGTGTTATTCACCACTGGAAATCTTTCCAAGCTGAATTGATCTTAATGTGAATATGTCACACTGTCTGCCACACCTGATGAGGCTCAAAAAAAGAAATTTTGTGGTTATAGCTTCCTTTATTTATTTATTTTTTGATATATAATGCAATGTGTAGTTCAACCAAAATAAATTTGTTCAATCTGCTAAAGAAATGCAATGTGATAGGTGATAAAACATCTGATCAGAACAATACTGTGTAAATCAGATACAGCGTGTGATTAATCAGTTCTGCAGAATGACAGATGTGGAGCTGCAGAAAGAGTTATATTAAAAGCAATGTGTGAATCTGAGAAAAAAGACGGTGTAGTATGAGACGATCAAAAGCCATCAAGTCTTGTTTTATGTATGATCAGTTTGAGTAGAAGTGTTGTTGATACAGTTAGCTACGAAAGCTTTGCAAAATAAAAGGTTAGTGCTAAAGCAGATAAGCACTAAGACATCACAGTTCCAAACTCCCACATCAGTCAGTGTCTGTGAGGAGTGTGTGGCTTTTCTATAGATAGTCCAATTTTTGTCCCTCATCCCAAGGTAAACGGTAACCCTAAATTAGTGTGTATTTGAGATAATTTACACATTTGAGGATGACATAAAAGCAGTGTGGGGATGTCAATATGATTAAAAAGTAAAAAAAAAAAAAAACAATAAACTCATACAGTTAATCATACACCTCTACCATCAACCAGTCCAGTGCCATACCACCAGTGACTACTGAGAGGCTAACTCGTCACACCACTAAATCCATATTATAAATTTCCTGCCATAAAGGATTTAAGAAAACATTCAAGTAAGTATTTGACAGTACTCTCCAGATATGACAATAAACTTATTTACAATAAAATTTTAGCAAAATTTCAGTTTTGGAATATGATTACTGGATACCTTATTGATCCACATTGTGGTGAATTAAATTACAGATTGAAGATGGCCATTTCTATAAAGTGATTACTTCAGAGTTCATCCAGTGGGAAGGAAAGGTTAGCTTAGCAGCTGCTGGTCAAGCACTGTACATATGTTATGCAGAGAGCGTGTGTGGCCAGATAGATCTAAAAGAATAGTGAAACTGAGGTAAAGGAGGACTTGCATCTGGCAACTTTGAAGAAAGTAATCAGAATTATAAATGAAAGGCAAAAAAGGAGAACAAATCCAATATAGTTGCATAAACATTCCATTAACAACATGGAGGCAGAGATAGCAGGGAAGCTAAAGACAAGGGGCCCTTAAGCTTAATTTGTAAATGGTAGGATTAAGACTGTGAGTATATTTACATGTAAGGAATTCATAATATTTCTGAAGATGATGTTTCGGCCAAGAGGATGAAAAATGATGAAAATTTAGGAGGACGAATAAAGCAAGGGTTACACTTAACCTATATAACACACTAGTGAGGCCTCATCTGCAGTATGTGTAGGTTTGTTCTCCAGACTGCAAAGTAGACATAGCAGCACTAGAAAGATTCTACAGAAGAGTGACTAGGCTGATTCCAAGACTTCAAATATGAATTATGACAAAAGTAATTAAAGGAAATTAACCTTTTCAGTTCAAGAAAACAAGACTAAGATGTTACATGTTTGTTTTTGTAAATTATGAAAGGAATTAATACAGTGGATCCCAGTTGTTTCTTTAAACTGTTTTATCCAAAAAGAACACAGGAAAACAGATAAAAATTGTAAATTTCACACAAACTTTGGAAAACTTTCTACACACAGAGATCTACAGACAAATGGAATAAACTACCAAATAATGTGGTAGAGACTAGAACTCTAGTAGGACTTCAAAACTTCACAAAATTATTTTGAATATTTTAGGTGAATAGATTTGGCAAGCTTTGTTTGTCAGAATGGCCTGTTCTCATCATAATTGCTCTAATGTTTTTAAGGCTAGAGAACAAAAAAAGGACTATACGAGCTAACAGGGGATCAAAGAGGATGGGTGAGCAGAGATGATGTATAAATAATCCTACAGAATCTTAGAGTAATGAATTCTGTTAAGTAATAGTTTATTCTCACTTTATGGATAAAATGTAGTTTACAAATGGGTCAGTGAAGCTCAGTGAAAAGCAATAGTTATTAGTTGTTGTAATTTTTTATTAAAAACATCATCCCAGAGCATTTTTCAATACAGGATAACACTAAAATTGGTTGCATATTATTATATAACACCAAAAAATTTTACAAACATATAGAGGAGCCCTTTCTGTCTATTAGTCTCCTTTGTTTAGATAATAGCTAAGCTGTTCAAGGCTTCTGCTTCAACCAAATGTTTCAGATTCCCACAATTCTTTGCTCAAAGAAGTGTTTCCTGACTTCAGTCCTAAATGCTGTTCCCCATAATTTCCACTGGTGTCTTCGAGTACATGATTCATCCATTAGTAGAAAGAATTAAAGGCAATTTGAAAATTACAAGGAAACAATTGTTATTTGTTGTAGTGATTTTTTATGAAAAACATCTTTGCGGTAACCACAATAGACAGAAGCTGACACAATACAACATGTTTGCAATGGACTTATGGGTAGTTTCAACATGCACAGTGCAGCGCTCCGCCATTAGAGTTGAAGCCAACATCAATAGAACATTGCTGCAGGATTGCACCTTTATTGAACAAAATGTTTTGTAGTGTGATTTTTTTTTTGGAGGATTGAAACCTGCTAAAATGCACAAAGGATGCTGGCTTGTGCACCAACAGTGGACAATATAATCTCTCAATTTTCTCTGATGAAGATATTTACCATGTCAATGTGGGTTTGTGTGCAAGATTTTGATGGCTGACCAAAAATCGACTTTCTTCGTTTAAACTTGTTTGTCATGCTTTAAACCTTTCTACCCATTGATAAACTTCTTGTTATGTCATGCTGGTTTCACTTCCATATTGAACCAACATCCTTTGAGCAATTTCAGCAGATTTTACTCCCTCTGAAGCAAGAAATCTCACTACGGTAGGGTTGTTCAATAATGGTGCAATCCCCTAGCTTCATTTGACCTTGGTTTCAACTAGACTAATGGCAGAGTACTACACAGTGCAAATTACCCATAAGCCATAAGCCAACACAAGCATGTTGTATTGTGTCAACTTCTATCCATTGTAGTTACTGTGTCATTTTCATATTTCCTTTACTTTTTGATTTCCCTTTGTACTTTATCAGTGCACTTGAGAATTTTAAAAATCTGGATTAGGTCCCCTTGTAGTCTCCTCTTCTTGAGACTACAACAACAACTTTTATTTATATAGCACATTTTCATACAAATAATGTAACTCAAAGTGCTTTACATGATGAAGAAAAGAGAAAAAAAAAGACAAAGAATTAAAATAAGACAACACAAATTAACATAGAATAAGAGTAAGGTCTGATGGCCAGGGAGGACAGAAAAAAAAAATCCAGGGGTTCCAGACCACGAGACCGCCCAGCCCCCTCTGGGCATTCTACCTAACATAAATGAACAGTCCTCTTTGTATTTAGGGTTCTCATGGAAGGACTTGATGATGATGGTCATGTAGACTTCTGGCTTTTAATCTATCAATGTAGAAACATCATGGTGCTTTGATTTGGTGGTGGTGGCGCAGGTCGCCACTACAGAAAACCAGGAAAAAAAAGACAGAAGAGAGAGTAGGGGTTAGTACGGATTTTAGAGCCACCATGAATAGCTAAGATAAGCGCTATATAAATGTAATGAATTCTTCTTATTATTATTATTATTATTAATTGAATACACAGAGCATAAGGATTCAACTAAAATGAAGTTATGAGAAAGCCATATTAAAGTAATGAGTTTTTAGCAGTTTTTTAAAGTGCTGCACTATATTAGCCTGGCGAATTCTTATTGGCAGGCTATTCCAGATTTTAGGTGCATAACAGCAGAAGGCCGCCTCACCACTTCTTTTAAGTTTAGCTCTTGGAATTCTAAGCAGACACTCATTTGAGGATCTAAGGTTACGATTTGGAATATAAGGTGTCAGACATTCTGATATATAAGATGGAGCGAGATTATATAAGGCTTTGTAAACCATAAGCAGTATTTTAAAGTCAATTCTGAATGACACAGGTAACCAGTGTAGTGACATCAAAACTGGAGAAAAGTGCTCGGATTTTCTTATCCTAGTTAGGATTCTAGCATCTGCTTTCTGCACTCATTGCAAACGATTTATGTCTTTTTTGGGTGGGTCCTGAGAGAAGAGCGTTACAGTAATCCAGTCAACTGAAAACAAAAGCGTGAACTAATTTCTCAGCATCTTTCAATGATATAAGAGGTCTAACTTTTGCTATGTTTCGTAAGTGAAAAAATGCTGTCCTAGTGATCTGATTAATATGTGATTTAAAATTCAGGTTACAGTCAACAGTTACCCCTAAGCTTTTTACCTCCGTCTTGACTTTTAATCCTAATACATCCAGTTTATTTCTAATAACTTCATTATATCCATTATTGCCAATCACTAAAATTTCAGTTTTCTTTTTATTTATCTTGAGAAAATTACTACTCATCCATTTAGAAACACAAGTAAGACATTGTATTAGTGAAACAACAGAGTCATCAGATGCTATTGATAAATACAGCTGCGTGTCATCAGCATAGCTGTGGTAACTCACGTTATGCCCCAAGATAATCTGACCTAAAGCACTAAAATGCTTTTATTCTCTTATCCTGTTAGAACAGGTCATCCTTAAATCCTGAGATGCACTTGGTTGCTTTCCCCTGCACACCTTATTTTTAGAGAACAATAAAATGAATTGCTTATGGTGACACATTGAGTTTAAAGCAGGGACTGTATTTGCAGCCTTATGGATTGTTGTCCAGAGCCTCAGCTACCACAATACACTAACCTCTCTAATGGCAGTGTCATAGTATTGCTCTAAAATGTGAGCTGATGTAGCTGTTAAAACAGATATATTGTATACTGTATGTATCAGAAGGTGTCAACATGTCACTAAACTAAAGGTGCAAAGATATAGGTCTACATTGAGCTGGTCCATCATAGTGCACATCAGTACTTATATATAAGCAATTCTGACCACCCATTACAGTAACAAGCATTTTTCTTTGAAGCATGGGAGGAAAGTGAAAATACACACAAAAGTAACAAGCAGACTTCATAAGGAAGTCATACTTCAGGCTGAAGTGCAAGGAGATGGTACCACTACTGTGCTTTCTGACAATAATATAATGTAATATGCAATAGCTTTACACAGGTAAAAATAATATAGAATTAATTGTTATATAATATAAGGTGCAAAGTTAGTGGGGGACCATAGAGATGTTTTTTTTTTAAGAAGATTGGGAGAAAGCAATTTTAACATACAGGAAATTTCAGAGCTCTTTGCAATCAAGATGCATGTCAACACTTGTGATTATGATAACCATCAGAATGTGAAATCATGAATGAATAACTTTCATTTTACCTCCTGCACAGTTTGAATGCTATTGTTATTTCCTCTCATGTCACGTTCTTTTTTATCTGTGTGGAATAAGTTTTTTTTAAACTCTAATATACTGTATTATAAGCTCTGACGTCAATATAATGATAAAATGATAGGAAAAAAATCAAAATAAGCATTAATAAAGCAAATATTAAAAATCAAGTCATAAACCAGCCACATTTCATAACAGTAGAGACCACGAAATTTGAATAATTATTGTCAAATTTGGGCATCTACAAAAATAAGATTGTAATCCTTCACAACAAATATTTCCTTAATTAATCAGTATACTGTAATCAATTGAATGACAGGATGAATGCAGAGAAAGAGTAAACATAATTATATGAAATTATGAGATACATATAGAGGTAGTGGGGTGAGCAATTCACTGCACTCTCTCAAAAATTTTTCATTTTTACTTTTGAAAGAGTTAATAGCTCCAACACAATGTTTTCAAGTGTAAGTTTCTAATATGGGGTGTCACAGTGGATTCCATAGCTGTCTTATATCACCATGAATGGAGTTTGGAGAAGTGCTCTGGTTCTCCACTCACACTCCAAAGACACGCTTGTAAGGTTAATTTAGGATTCAAAATTTGCCCAGTGTGCATGGGTGCTGGTGTGTGAATGAGTGGGCCCTACAGGGGATTTGTACCTCTGTCCATGGTTTATTTCTGTCTTATGCTAGATGATTCCTGGATAGGCTTAAATAGGATAAGCAAGTATGAGAATTAATGACTTTGTAACATAAGAATATGAGAATTCCTTTTATCATAATATTGTGCCCTTTGAGATAAACCTAAACAGTTATAAAAAAAATCTGTTTGTTCCAAAAGATGTGTAATCAATAACATCTCTTACCTGTGTGGTTCATTGCAGCACCACATTCATTGAAGTTTCTCAGTCTGCATCATTGAGATACTGGAAGGTGGATGGTCTACTTCTTATGTGAACAAAATGACCAAAAGTGTATATTTAGCTTCTGCTCCACATATTCAGTTAATCATATAGGCTTGTCCTTTTTACCAAGACAAGCTTTTCCATCTTGGGTTAATTTTGGATGTTTTGACCTTGCTGGCTATGGTAAACGTTTCCTTAACTTCTAAAGAAGAAACAGTTTACCAGAGCTTTGATTTGATCAAAATCACTTTGAACTTCAACTGGCCATAAAAGGGTGACTGATATATTATATGTCTGGCTTCAGCAAGACTAACTACTATGTAAGAAAAACTTAACAAAGCATTTTGTTGTTGCAAAAGCAAACTAATAGATGTACTCTAGCACAGGGGTAGGCAACGTCGGTCCTGGAGTGCCACAGTATGTGCAGGTTTTTGTTCCAACCCAGTTCCTTAACGAGAACTCAATTATTGCTGATGAAGCACATATTGCTTAAGTGACATTTTAATGCTTCATTTTAGTGGTCTCGCTTGTTAAGGTTCTCCAACCTTAATTGCTTATTTCAATCTTAAACTGCTGCATTCAGTGTTTTAATTGCTCCTTATTAGCAATAAGATGTAAAATAGGGGTAGGCAATGTCGGTCCTGGTGAGCCGCAGTGGCTACAGGTTTTCATTCAACCCAATTGCTTAATTAGAAACCAATCATTGCCAATCTCAGACCTTATTTAATTTTATGGCTTGTTAGTCTGTGCAATGTAAGGCTTTTATATCGCAGATTTTTTTCCTTTCCAAGGATATCATCCAAATGATTTGAAGCCTAAAACAGATCATTTTCAGTCTGTCACATTTTTCTATTAAGTGTTTTATTAAATCAAACCGTGCATGATGAACACACACAGATGTAATTGGAAAAAAGCTAGCTGGAGAACTGCTGGCTGCTTTGTCTTTTACATCTTATTGCTAATAAGGAGCAATTAAAACACTGAATGCAGCAGTTTAAGATTGAAATAAGCAATTAAGGTTGGAGAACCTTAACAAGCGAGACCACTAAAATGAAGCATTAAAATGTCACTTAAGCAATATGTGCTTCATCAGCAATAATTGAGTTCTCGTTAAGGAACTGGGTTGGAACAAAAACCTGTACATACTGTGGCACTCCAGGACCGACGTTGCCTACCCCTGCTCTAGCAAGCCCTTAATGCAGAGGTATCAAAGTCAGATCCTGGAAGGTCATTGTGGCTGCAGGTTTTTGTTCTGTTTTCTTAATTAGTTAACACTTACTTGTGTTTATAGGCCATACATCATTTGTCTTAATTTTAATTGACTTTTTTTTTTTTTAGAGATTACGAACCCTTAAGTATTCTTTCTGCCAAGGAATGTAAGCAAAGTGAGCCAGCACACGACAAGGTAACTCAGATGTATGGAACTCGGATCTTGGAGAGCCACTATTTTCATTTCAACCAATTTCTTAATTACAGCCAATTTTTTGAAATTAGACATATTATTTAATTTAATGGTTTGCCATAACTTCCACACCAGACATTTGCAAAATGGTTGATTTTCTTTTTTTCTGAGTGCACCATTCTGGACTAGAGGAGATCAACATTTCTTAGACCTTCACTTTTTAAAAAATATTTTATAGAAACAGATGTGGTATGATGCACATAGGTGCAAATAGGATTAAGTTAGCTGGTCAACTGTTGACTTGCTTCGGATCTCATCATTTTATAGCCGCTGGTTAAGCAAGAAATCAACAATTTCGGGTTCTGAATGTTTAAAGGCAAGTAAGGCAAAAAAGTATGTTCAATCAGAAGCAGTAATTAGTTATTAATTAGGAAATTAGCTAAAATGAAAACCTGCAACCACAGAGGCCCTCTAGGATCCTACCTTAAAGTTCTTCATTGTAGAGGGTTAGCAGTTTTTTCCTTTTTTAAACTTTTTAAGGCTTTATAAATTAGTCAGCCCTAATTTTCACAGCATGATTTTTTTATTGAAATCCAGCAAAAGTGTGGGTTACTCTTTTATCTCATACTAGCAAAATACCCGCACTTCGCAGCAGAGAAGTAGTGTTTTAAAGAAGTTAAGAAAAAGAAAAGGAAACATTGGATGTGACGAATAAATAGCCTCCCCTGAGCTAGTTCCAGTGAAGACAGTTGCCTCAATGAGGTTCTTGTGCAGTGATTTGATCTGAAGCCTGGTGCCATTACAAAGTTTTGGTGGTTGTAAGTTTTGTAGTAACATAATTGGTGCGCTGACCTTCAAAAGTAGAGTATGTGGAGGCATGCCCGGAGGATTAAAGATGTGAAGAAACTAAATGAAAAGGCAGGAGTCACCAGCAGGAAGACGTGAAGCAAGGTGAACAATAACAGGCTTGAAGCGGTGGACTAAAGAAGAAGGGAGCAGTGAGCACAGTGAATAGGTGAGGAAAGTAAGGAAGCAATTGAGGAGGCACATGAGCGCAGGCTGTCATTAATGTATATAGGTAGGGAGCCAACAACGTGGTAGGTGCGCGGTCAGCAGCCATGCGGAAAAAGGAAGGGGGGCCGAGGGCAGCCCTTGTGCGTCTCTGCCGTGAAATAAATCTTCTGTTAACAGAAATAAGGAATGAAACTGCCAAAAGGAGACGTCAGTTCCGAAAGTTCCTTACAGCATAATGGTGAGAACCACCAAAAAGAAGATGTTATTTTTGAAAGTTTGTTACGGGGCACAGCGTGAAATGAAACATACTTAACATTTTTAAGTACAGTGTAAAGGATGAGCATGGGAAATTTGGGCTTCCTACATATATTGGAAGTCACAGAAATAGTGAGGAGGGGTTTCTCCTATCTATATATACAGTTTAGAGGGTACACCTGTTTTCCCCCCCCTTGGGTGTTGCAATAGGACATGAAACATACCTAACTTTTGTAAGTACACTGTAAGGATTGAGCACGTAAAATTTCAGCTTCCCACATATATGGAAAGAGGGAAAATTAGTGATGAGTCAGTGAGGGCTTTGCCTTTTATATATATAGATTAATTTACTTTGTAAATTTATGTGAATTTTACTCTTCTTACTAATGCTAAATACAGCTTTATTTACTCACTTGACATCTCATTATCTAAAGACTGACAAAGCTCATTCATTGCAAGCATTGGCACTCCTTGCTGTATTGACAAAATATTCTTCCAAGTCATTAAGAATGTCACTACTTACATGCAAATTACATTTTCACATTGCATTTGGAAGCAACAAATGAAGGAAACAGTTAGTTATATGATTGCTAGCCTGCAGAAAGTGGTGTAGGGAAGCACGATTGTTATTCCTGTATAAAGTTTGAAATGCCCAGCATTTCTTGTGTGTCCATATTTTCACCATGTCTGCCGGATTTTTCTCTGAATCGGTCTTCCTCTCAATTTGTATACCTGCTATTACATTAACTGCTGTTTTAAGCTTTTGCTTGTCCGATTTTAGGAAGATTCTTCCTTGTGCCTATTGCTGACAGGATGTTATAGGTTTTTGTTCTGTTTATGAAATTAAAAATAATTTATAGTGACATTTTTGCAAATTCTCCTCTTTTTGCAAACATGTTCGAAGAAATGCACAGATTTTAACTACTGTAACAACTACTAGAAAATAAAAAAATATAAATTGTAGGATTTCTTCCAGAACAACCTTTTTCTGTTTCAGGGTTGAGGTAAGCCAGGACCCTCCTTGACAAATTTGGACACAAAGCAGAAACCAACACTAAACAGCATGTCAGTCCATTACATGGTACACTGATGCACACACACATACTTGATCACCCCAGTTATCATGGGTAGCATCAAGTGGTTGATCGAATTCCTTCAAACAGACCAGACGTATTAAATTCACTTCAATTTTCCAATTGCACAGAGAAATCCACAATGGATGCATATTTCACAGCCATCTATGCAGCACTAACCCCTCTTCACAAAAAAAACAAACACACAATGAACAGATCTATAAATTGCTGGACAGGTCTAGTAAAGTGCTCATGGGAGCAGGAGAATCCACAACCATTAGGCAACACAGTATTTTCGTTGACTTCATTTAACATTCACTTATGCAAGAAAGTAAACTAAAGATTAATGGAAAAGTGACCCTTGTGATGGCATGTAAGTGAATTCCCACTGGTTCTGCATCCTCCCCAACTTATTATGTTGCATGAAAACTACTATTATTCAGGCCTTTAGAGGCCCTAGTCACTTAAAAGATTTTGGTGCCCCTCATATATATCTAATTCAAAATATAAACAATGATAAACTGTAAAATAAAATTTTATTTTTGGAAATGAAACAAAACTTACGGTAAGATGGAAAATAATGTTTATTTTGTATACTTCCACTTTATTTATACTTGAAAAATTCTCTCTTACGTTATCTAATTGGAAGTCATAGCATTAAAAATATTTATTTTGTTTTTACAGTGCATCCGGAAAGTATTCACAGCGCATCACTTTTTCCACATTTTGTTATGTTACAGGCTTATTCCAAAATGGATGAAATTCATTTTTTTCCTCAGAATTCTACACACAACACCCCATAATGACAACGTGAAAAAAAGTTTACTTGAGGTTTTTGCAAATTTATTAAAAATAAAAAAACTGAGAAATCCCTTGTACATAAGTATTCACAGCCTTTGCTCAATACTTTGTTGATGCACCTTTGGCAGCAATTACAGCCTCAAGTCTTTTTGAATATGATGCCACAAGCTTGGCACACCTATCCTTGGCCAGTTTCGCCCATTCCTCTTTGCAGCAACTCTCAAGCTCCATCAGGTTGGATGGGAAGCATCGGTGCACAGCCATTTTAAGATCTCTCCAGAGATGTTCAATCGGATTCAAGTCTGGGCCTCTCAAGGACATTCACAGAGTTGTCCAGAAGCCACTACTTTAATATCTTGGCTGTGTGCTTAGGGTCATTGTCCTGCTGAAAGATGAACCGTCGCCCCAGTCTGAGGTCAAGAGCACTCTGGAGCAGGTTTTCGTCCAGGATGTCTCTGTACATTGTTTCAGTCATCTGTCCCTTTATCCTAACTAGTCTCCCAGTCCCTGCCGCTGAAAAACATCCCCACAGCATAATGGTGCCACCACCATGCTTCACTGTAGGGATGGTATTGGCCTGGTGATGAGCGGTGCCTGGTTTCCTCCAAACGTGATGCCTGACATTCACACCAAAGAGTTCAATCTTTGTCTCATCAGACCAGAGAATTTTCTTTCTCATGGTCTGAGAGTCCTTCAGGTGCCTTTTGGCAAACTCCAGGCAGGCAGCCATGTGCCTTTTACTAAGGAATGGCTTCCGTCTGGCCCCTCTACCATACAGGCCTGATTGGTGGATTGCTGCAGAGATGGTTGTCCTTCTGGAAGGTTCTCCTGTCTCCACAGAGGACCACTGGAGCTCTGACAGAGTGACCATCGGTTCTCGGTCACCACCCTGACTAAGGCCCTTCTCCCCCGATCGCTCAGTATAGATGGCCGGCCAGCTCTAGGAAGAGTCCTGGTGGTTTCGAACTTCTTTCACTTACAGATGATGGAGGCCACTGTGCTCATTGGGACCTTCAAAGCAGCAGAAATAGTGCTGTAACCTTCCCCAGATTTGTGCCTTGAGACAACCCTGTCTCGGAGGTCTACAGACAATTCCTTTGACTTCATGCTTAGTTCATGTCAGAGCACAAACCATCAACTGTGGGACCTTATATAGACAGGTGTGTGCCTTTCCAAATCATGTCCAATCAACTGAATTTACCACAGGTGGACTCCAATTAAGCTGCAGAAACATCTCAAGGATGATCAGGGGAAACAGGATGCACCTGAGCTCAATTTTGAGTTTCATGGCAAAGGCTGTGAATACTTATGTACATGTGCTTTCTCAATTTTTTTATTTTTAATAAATTTGCAAAAATCTCAAGTAAACTTTTTTCACGTTGTCATTATGGGGTGTTTTGTGTAGAATTCTGAGGGAAAAAAAAGAATTCAATCCATTTTGGAATAAGGCTGTAACATAACAAAAAGCGGACAAAGTGATGCGCTGCGAATACTTTCCAGATGCACTGTATATAAAACTATCATATAAAATTTAATTTTATTCAAATTATCATACATGCCATAAAATTATTGTACATGTACAATGATTATCATACATCTGGAAATGCCCTAATCTCAGTGGATGACAGAACGGGACAGCCGACATGACAAAAACAAGAATGTAAGCGTTGGTGGGCCTCATGCAGTTTTTCCAATATTAATATATATCATTACCTTCTATTATTACTATTTTATTATTATTACTTTGATTATTGTATATATGTATGTCATTTTTTCATTTAATGTGGGAGCCCCTCCATTTGCAGTTTTGCACCCTTTGGTCGATGGTAAATCTGACAATGGAAAATTTCTGTGGTGCCCCCTTCCCTTGATGCACGCCCTTATTTTGCTTAATGGTTAATCCAGGCCTGAATGCAACAGACATATGGTACATGGTGTGCTGAATAAAATACAATGCCTAAAAAATGTATTCACCCCTTTGGAAGTTTTTTTCATTTTACAGGTAAAATTCCATTATAACAAATATCTTTACAACGAAATTTTCATTACAACGAAGTATTTTTATGGTCCCAACAGCTTCCCCATATGACACGAGTCTATAGAAATCTCGTTACTACGAAGTACATTCAGCAGATACTTTCATTATAACGAAGTGCACAAAAGACCTTGAAATGCCTGAACGAATCATCCACAGAGCAGTTAGCTCTGTGGCCGCAGCTCAGCTGTGCACAACGATCCCCAAACAGAAACACTGTAATTTTTCTCGCAATGTTTTTTTTTTTGCCTTTTTTGTTTCCTGCAGTTTTCAGTGATACCTTTTACTTATTGCTCGTCAACATTTGAAAAACATCCATTGGAATTTAATTCATTGTCACCCTCCTATAGAAACGGAAAAACGATAACAGTTTATATCAGAAACAAAACTTTAATTTTTTGCAGCTCTCAATTGCTGCAAAAAGAAAAAAGATGTCAGTGAATTCGGAATTTCACCATCGACACTGTCAACTTTCTTGAAAGACAGAGCAAAAAAAGTAGACAAATCTTGGGTTACAAGCATATGTGAACTGCTGCATTTGAAGATGTTGAAAAAGCCATTTTTATGTGGTTCAGTGATGCTCGCTCAAGAAACATTCCTATTAATGCGACACTCATTCAAGAAAATGTGAGGTTTGGAAACTCTCTTGGGACCTCCCCCAAATAGACAGCAAGCCGAAGATTGTCCTGAAGTATGATCTCCACGTCTATATGGGGCAATTGCAGGCTCAAAGATATGCTGCGTCTCTCCACCAAAGTAAACAGAAAAGATCTCGATGGGTGATGCAAGGTTAGGAGCACGTAAATTGCAAATGCAGATACTGTAATAGGATTACTTGATCACTGACCTGGCCACGATCGTGCCTGACTGCTATGTCTGTGTATAGCAGAGTGGAAGATCACGATACAATAAATAACTGTGCCATTCCTGCTTCAAGCTGAATAAAGCTGGTTTTGCTAAAGTACTGAGACTAAGCCTCATGTTTTGGGGTGCAATACAGGGACTTATAGCGCAACCCCGATCTTTTATGATTTGCTTCTGTGACGCTTCACTGCAGCAATGTGAGCCTCCTATTGCCCTGCCCCAGCAACGGACAAACAATCTTCCACAGACGCTGCAATCGCGCTTCAGGACGCAATTCAGCGTGTCATTCCTGTTGGTTGGGGAGTGAGGGGTCTCAAAAGAGTTCAGAAACCTCACAATATGAAGAAGAAATAATGATTTGGCTCATGACTGATAACTGTGCTGCCCACAACATGCTTCCACATTCAGATAATGTTTGCTTTGAATTCCTCCCACCCAATTGCACGGCAGCGCTTCAGCCATTGGATTTAGGCATCATTCGCACCCTGAAAGTGTATTATTGCAAGAAAATGTTGAGAAAAATTCTCATCAGCATAACTTGTAGGCAGGAGGAGATTAGTAATGAGAAAGAAGCTATTGAAATGATTGCAAACGCCTGGATACAAGTTAAAGAAAGCACTATAGTAACAAATACAGAATCTCATTACAACAAAATATTTTTCAGGTCCCTGGGAGTTCGTTATAACGGAATTTTACCTGTATTATTATACAAAACTAGCAAAATACCTACACTTCGCAGCAGCGAAGTACTGCTTTAAAATATATTGGAAAATATACCAATAATTATTTGTTAAGGATCTCTGTGTATACCATGTTGTCAGTTCGCCCCTCCGGTTGTAATATGACCAAGCTGTGCGCTGACCTTACTCTTGAGCATGCAACGTATAGTTGGCCATGTGAAAAGCAAATCAAGAACGGCAAGACCGTGTCAGCTGCGGAGCTCAGCTCGGAGCGAAATGAAGTGAATGAAATGAGGTGAATGGGAGGGGAGATGATCACGTGACCCCAACACCCACTTTAACTCTCCATCCCTCCACAAACACAGTCTCTCGGATCCCAACTCTCCTTTATATATATAGATTGAATCACAGTGAATTTAATTTGGCTTTTTTGACATTTATCAACAAAACAAAATCTACAAGTGGTCTAACTTATCTCTGCACAATGGTCTAACTTAATTGCAAATATAAAACATAAAATAATTCATTGTATAAGTATATATTACACACCTGAATCATCACTTGTAAAGCCAATTAGTTTTAGAAGTCACATATTTGGTTAAATGGATTTCACCTGTCTGTACTCAGGGAGTTACAATTGACTGTAGTATAAATGTGCCTTATCTGGAATGTCCAATTTGTAGTAAATCAGTATCCTGGTATAACCTACAAAATTAAGATAAAAGAACAATCCAAGCCACTCCATGAAAAGGTAACTGAAGTCAAAGGATGGATACAAGAAAAAATTCCTTGGAATTCAATTAAACCAATCTTTAACAAATGGAAAGAGTATGGTACAGCTGTAAATCTGCCTAGAGCAGGCCATCCACAAAAATGGAGTGTTTATTCAAGAAAAAGAATAGTGAGGGAGGCCACCAGGAGAACTATGAGAACTGTAAAAAAGTTACCAGCTACAGTGGCTGTGATTCAACAAACTGTGCATACAAAAAATGTTGCTCGGATGCTTCACCTATTGCTTTATGGGAGAGTTTCAAAAGGAAAGCCACTGTTAAAAAAACACACATGACGTCTTGGCTAGAGTTTTTCCAGAAAGCACAACTGCTGCAAAGAGGACTATTTTATACAGATACATTCTGTCGTGAACTTGGGATTACCTATTCTTAAAGTTCCAAAAACTGTAGTAGATACAACCCACCTCAAGAGGAAGGGGCCGTCAACCTTGAGAGAAACAAAAAATCTTAATAAATAAAAGATTTATTGATCAAAAAATGTTTTTTAACAGTTAAGAACACAAATGGCATGGCAGGAGTTGCCTCTCAAAAAAATAGGCAATCCAGTGGTGATCAAATTCCACTATACAAATCAAAATATTCACAAATAATAATAATATCAATCATAAAAACTAAGCAATGCCAACGCAACCATTCTGTGGTTTCCTCAGCCTTTATAAGGCTCAAGGCAGTCCCTTGACAGTGATAGACACTTGGCCTGACCTGTTCGGGAACCACCCACAAAACACACAGAACAAAATAGAAAATACATAGACACATAAAAATTAAATGGTCAACATTACTGGCGAAGAATACACAATTATACAAATTATAAACATGAACAATATTAATATAAACAAACGTATCAATAATAAACAAAAAAAGCATTAAAAGGAATTTGAACACCAGCCAGCTTTTATCACACATTAGTAGTAATACTACCAGTGTAATTGGGGCACAGCCAGCGTCCTTAGAGTCAGGAGGCAAACTTGGGATGAAGGGACACTGAAATGAAAATGGAGTTATGCTTCCATATGTTAATGTTTTGTTACATGTTGGCAGGCCACCTCATTAACCTCATTCTTAATATTTTTAATTACATGCCCTCTGTCTATTCTTCACACGCATATGGTTTAGAAATTCTATGTTTTGCATAATTTTCAGTCATTTTTGCTTTGGTATTTTGGCAAGAGCAGCACAATGGCCCCAGATGCAGAATGTAAAAAATAGTTTGAAGGGATGACATATAACACAATATAAATTATTTTTTTTAAAAATGTATTTTTTGAAGTGTTGGGGAGCCTACTTTGAATTAACCTGCTAGTTGGT
This sequence comes from Erpetoichthys calabaricus, assembly GCF_900747795.2. Lineage (NCBI taxonomy): Eukaryota > Metazoa > Chordata > Cladistia > Polypteriformes > Polypteridae > Erpetoichthys > Erpetoichthys calabaricus. The sequence continues at coordinate 10,461,404 of NC_041404.2, read as the reverse complement.
GAGCATCAAAAGCAACATTAATTTCCCTCTTCATTGAAAAGCTTAACATTTGTTTGAGTTGTGGCAATAACAAATCCAGTAACTGCCCGTGGCTGAATTTCAGACTTATTTGTAGCACTGGTCATAGTCTTTGATTTTCTGGAGAGACACCTGCTACTGAAATGGTCCTGTCTTAAAAGCTTATATTTTATGAGTACAGTAAGACCACTTAGCGCTAAATATATAGTAATAAAACTGTAAGTGTCATAGAAAAGGTAGAACATCTTGCTTAAGTGCTCATGTAGTTTGGCAGGTTGTGTAATTCATTGGAATTTTCTCCATTAATTTTTTAAACATGGTCAGCACCTCTACATTATAATAGCCAAGAAGTTTAGTTTATCTTTTTAAAACTTTTTCTCATCAAACTATGTTCTTAAGAGATATGCTTAGCTATTGTGAAACTATTAGCAAATATGTCATTTTTAACCAAAGATTTTTTTTGTTTTTCAAGCTTGAATTTCTCTCTTTTTTATGGCTTGGTTCTTGTAAAAAAAAATCATTATGTTATGTAAAACTAATAATAATTATAATGCAAATGAATATGACTGGCACCCTCATTAAATTATATAAAGTCCATGTGCTCCATTAACCTTTGATCTGAGCCTCAGGTAAATTAAACTTTATTCAACAGAAAGCTTGCAAAGAATTATATCTGTTTTAATGTAATGTCATTTTGAATTTATTCAATAAAATATAAAAAGCTGAGATGAATAAAGTTGAGAATACATTTTCTGTCTTTTTTATGAAAAAAAATTAATAATATTATTTTGGCAGTTAATGCTTGTCATTCCTCACATTTATCCCTGCCCATTAATTTTGGCCCTGTCTCCATTATAACATTTTATTCTAATGAAACCTTCCCAGCAGCATTAGTGCCTAAATGAAATAGCCTTGAAAAGGACACTATAATTAAACAACACTCTGAGTTTCAGTTGCACAATGACAGGAAATATTAAAATGTATCATTTGTCAGAAACTTAATTTTTCTCCTTTTAATGCTGGATATAAATAAAGGTAAAATTCATATTTAAGCAGTGACTTCTGTAATTAGTCATTGACTGACATTCATGGACTGATGCTTCTTCATTTCCCGATAGCAGCATGTAAATCAAGATAAGAAAATTTCAGTGTAGAAAAAAATGCAAAACAGAAGACAGAGAACACAAGCAGTCGACTAACGTTCAGACTGCAAAGGTTTCTTTAGCCATATAGAACTAACATCACACATCCCAAAATATGTTATTGAAAGTGTATAGGACTAAGAATATTTTATAAAATGCTAATTAATAATAATATTGTCAGACTTGAAAATAATGCACACTAAATATTTCAAAAAAAGTATACTGGAAACTATCTATGCTGTACCGTAAGTATTTAATGAGCACTTACCACTATTACCATGTTTCCCCGAAAATACGACAGGTTCTTATATTAATTTTTGCTGCAAAAGATGCACTAGGGCTTATTTTCAGGGGATGACTTGGATTTATTCATGTACAACAATATACATTTATCATGTCATCTTCTTCTGGAATATCATCATAACTCTCCAGATTCAAACACTGAATTCCAGCCTGAATTTCTTGCTACTCCAGCCGCTTTTAGGATCCTCCAGGATCGTTGTGCATTTGATGAATGGTTCGATGTGGTGAAGCAAAATGCCGACTTACAAATGCATTCGTGGTACTTTTATATTCAAGCATCGCATATTCCTCAAAGTAATGACACGATACATTTTAAAAGTCTCACATACCATCTTCTGTGCCGTCTTTTTTTTTTTTTTTTTTTTTTGCACCTTTACAATACCATCAGAATGTGTGGTGGCGTCTTTGAGCCACAGAGAAAAAAAATATGGACATAATGAAAATGTCTATTTTGTGATTAAAGTAAAGATTTTGGCTTTAACCTTGAAATGTCCACTTTAACCTCATAGTTTACTTTATCATTAAAGCAGACCATCGTAAACGTCATCCCAGTTGTTAAATCGCTACAAGCTTCTGGGGCTTCCTCCTAAACTGACAGCAGCAATTGCCCCACAGAACACATTACATTTATGATGTTCCAGCTCTCTGCACATTTAGAATTCTTAGATTTATACTTGATATCACTATCATAATGAAATGCATTAAAATATGTATGTTACATTTTACAGATAAATCGTTAACTTTGTTTAAATAATGAATACTGCTAATAGTTACACATATGGGGTGGCATGGTGGCAGAGCCGTAGCACTGCTGTCTCGCAG